>NW_010202704.1:30719-42262 GCF_000695765.1 Mesitornis unicolor | reverse complement strand
GAGCGATTCTGTGATTCTGTGATTCTCTTCTTTTTGAGAAAGTGATTAAAGAATGAAAGTGAACATCACTGAAACATGAATTCAGATGTGAACTTGGAAACCAGGCATGTTATGATGTTATTCTTTTTTGATGCAACTGTAGAAAAGACTGTTATGGTCAGTATTGTTAATTATGGTAAGGACGGGAAGATTGTGAAAGTTTCTTGAACTTTTGCAATTGAACAAATTAGACTAACAACTCAAGCAGATTTGTTCAGAAAGAGCGTGTGAATAGAAATTAAGAAAGCAAAGAGGGGAAGAAAAAAAAAAAAGCAGTGGATTCATTCTTGGGATATGTATAGCCAGGCTTTAGGGAAAAAAAAAAACCTGAGAGAAGTTATAAGATCAAGATCATAAGACCATATGTTAGAATAGCAAACTCCTCAAACTGAAATAGTTGTCACATGGAAAAGACTAAGTTCTACCGTTAAAACAGATGTAAGCAAATTCAGTTGGTTTACACCACTTGCTTATTTATGTTTGTACATAACATAACATACATACAAAGTGGTGTAAAGGAAGGAATGAGACTCTGCAGGCTGGAGCAGAGTGTGGGAGCATAGCATTGGGCAGCAGCCAGTCCATGGATCTGTCCAGCAGCTGTGGTAGAACTGTGTTACAGTTGTTAGACTGGAATAGGTGATCTGACTTGGAAGAACAGATGTGGCTTCTGTGAGAGTTTTAGACTCATCTTGGCAGATCCCTCCTGGCCCTTGCTGTTAGTAGTAGTGGCCTGTTGATACCGAATAGAAACAATGATTCATATGGAAAAAATCTTAGCAGATAACAGGAAAATCTGTAATAATCTTCCCAGCCCCGTGTGAAATATCTGTGTGCTCTTGGCCCTGAAAACGAATGAAAAGTACATATGAAGAACATGCATGACTTGTTCACCCCTCACTTCTTATCAGAATTGGCTCGTCCCTCGTACGTGATACTATGTAATATAGCAGCTTGTCTGTATCTTAGTTTACAGTTTTGTAAATTAATTTTTTGTTGTTTAACTGTGAGCTTGGATGCATGCACGTATGCTTGCTTATAATTAGTTTTCATATTTCATTTTATGCTGTGTTCACTCGACCTTGATTTGTCTGTGACTGTGGTGGTGGTTGCATCTTTTGTATTGATGCTGTCCTTCCTTTAGCAAGGACAAAACACAGTGGTTGAGAACTGCATGAAACCTCTTTTTGCCTTTGCTGTTCAATTTTTGCAGGTGAATTGTTAAGAGTATTTGTGCAGGTCTATAAACTGCAGTGTCTGGAGCACTAGTTAAGTCAGTGGTTTTGTTTGCTTTGCTCAGCTACTAGTGGAGACTGAGCAGTGGAGGAAGGCTGATTTGAGCTTAATATCTAGCTGAGATCTAGGTAGTGCTGGTAGGTTGAGGCAAGTAACTAATGCAGTGAAGGCGATTCCTTTCCTGTATTACTTGATTATGCAATCTATGGATTGTGTTGGATTCCTGCTTTCTGTCAAATTGCATAAAAAATTGCATTTGGAACTATTTTCTGCTATCAGAGTCTGGCTGAGAAAGACTGTATTTAATCCATCTACCTACTTAAAATTTTTTTATTGATGCTGCTCACACATAAAAACATTTCCATGGTAGTCTTTGCCTTTTTTTTTACTTTTCCCACATTGTATTTCGCAATTGGTCTAATCTATTTCATATGTGAATGGTGGTTTTGTGGTTTATTAAAAAAGAAAGTTCAACTGGGCATTTTTTATTACATTGTAAAACACTTTTGTATCCTTTCCTGAACTTACTGTAAGTTAGATTTATCTGTGATAGGCTTTTGAAGATAAACTAATCTCTGCAAAAGGCTTTGTATTTTGAGTTTTAAGGTTTATTGTAGGGGGACCTGAATTCTTGGATAGATATTTTTTATTTCTACATATCTAAATAGATCAACATATGATCCCTGATGGAAAAGGAGAATATATTTTCACAAGGGTATGTTGCTGATCAAGCCCTACATTTTTTATCAGGATCAAAGCTGGACCATCCCTCTGTGTTTCTGGAGTATCTACTATCTTTCTTGCTTACTACCTTCCCCCTTGCCTGAGGATCAGTGAAGTCTGATTCTTGTTCTAATATTTGGCTTCAGCTCAGTGTTTCGTTTTGATAATAATTTAGCCTGGATTCTTGTTTGAAAGATGGCTTTTTCATTGGCTGGTTCTCTGAAATATATTCTTTATTAAAAGTGTGTTCTATTTGAGTCAGTTCTGATGCAGCACCACAAACAACAGTCTTTAATGTCTTTTTCCTTCTCGAGAAAATAGGTTACTAATGTATCCATTGACTTGCATGTTTGCTGCAGTGAAAAATTATACCAGGCTGAGAGACTGCAGAGAAGTTGGAAGATTGGTTTAGAATTTAACATGAACCAATAAATTAAAATGATCTGGGATAAATGGGATACAAGCCATTAAGGGCAAGCTTAAAATACTGCTCTTAAATTGAAGAAAAATATAACAGGCAAATATAGAATGAGAAATGGCTGAGAATTTTGAAGAAAAAGATTGAGTGTTAAGAGCTGACCTTAAGTCAACAGTATCTTGCACAAAAAAAATTTCTGAAATGGCAACATTTGACCAGGATAAATAAATAGAAGCACTGTCATAAAACACTGTGTAAATCCTTCTGCTCAACTTAGGTTAGAAGTGGAGACAACTAGATTGATGTATCTGGATTTGAGCCATGCACTTAATGCATGCAAACAAATCAAAATGACCGTGCCAAGTTGGAGAGTCCAGAAAACAATAGTACTAGTGATTAAAACACTGGATCCGTGACCTATGAGGAGAGGTTGAAAAAATCGAGGCTGATTTAATACAGAGAGTAAGTGCTACTGTGCTGGGTCTTTTGGAACACTGCAAAATCTTATAAACTTAATGTTACCAGCGGAGATTAGTGCAGTGTGGCTTGTGAAGCACTACAGTGGACTGGGAAGAGCATGTATCTTTGGTAAAAAGTATTAAAACACCTAAGCATGTGTGATCTCATCTTAGTGGAGAGGAGTGGTCTAATAACCTTCTGGTAACCTTATTACATTTTATGATTTAATGTCTAGCTCCTAGCTGGTTTGTTTGGGTTTTTTTTTCCTCAATTGGCTGTCTCTTTTATGAGTGGAGTATGGGGAAAACAGCTTTTTGCAGTAGATGCCCAGAAGAAGCATAGAATCTGTTTCTGCATATTACAATGAATTTTTATTTTATTTTTTTTAAATTAAGTATTTTCTTACAATGGACCAAGTAACTTTTGATTTTAAATGCATTTGATTTTAAACTTTAAGATTCCAAATCTATAACATTGACTGCAAATTTGGCAGAACTAGAGATTGTAAGCTGGTGGATGTTATTTGGCTATAAATCAGTAATGTTATAGTCTCTGAAAAGCTTTTATTTTGAATATCATTGATAACCTGTACTATTTCAAATGTCTGAGATTAGGCTGTGATACTGAACTAAAACTAATTTTTAAGGGAGACAAGATAATAAAAATAGCCATACAAGAAGTCTGTTTTGTTTGGAATATGTTTCCTGCTTCGCAAGTTTCTGCAGTTAAGTAAGTGAGGAACTATGTCACAGGTTGTTTTTTTATGTGAAATACAGACAGTTGGTATAGCCCATTCTGGTGAAAGTATCTTTGAGTTAATAATTCTGTCTAATGTTATTTTGGCCTTGCTTTATTTAAAATGATGTAGTCATACTACACTGATATTTCAGTACTTTGTTGTTTCTATGTTTGGATTATGTTAAGTGGTGGTTAATAAACACTTTCAAATAATACTAATAAACATTATTTCTGGCAATAATAAACATTACCAGAAACTGGCAGAACATGTTAGCTTAGAAAAATCTTCATTTAATTGCTTTTGCACTTTAGTCTTGGAGGTTTTCTGGTTACCTCTTTTGTTTTTAAACAAATGTTGAAATAACCCGAGTTTTAAGGGAATGAGAAAAATTAGATGCCTTGCCAGTATGTAGAAAAAAAACTTGACCAGGACATAGGTTAATTATAGGGTGTTTCACTTGAAATTTATCCTAATGATATTGTCTTCTAATCAGATTGATTTTTCCTAAAAATACTTGTAACTGATATTAACTGTATTAAAATTGGTTAATGAATGAAAAAAAGCTGTCACTAACTGGGGAACTTTCAGACCCTAAGGAAGGTTCCCTTAACATTGCATGAATTCAGATTCTGAGAAAGTGGATCTCATTTGAGAGACTTAAGAAGCCTGTGCTATTGAGGTGTTACTTGAGAAGTTTTGAAGATTTGTGTTTTAATCCTGTATGAAAGGGCATTAGTAAGAGCTGAAAACAGACATGTTTGGTCACTAGTTGAACAATTTATCTGGGAATCATTAATTCTCTCATTCTAAAGTGTTTGGATCACATGGATGGCTTTAGTAAGATATATGCATTATCTTGGACAAAATGTGTGGTTCTTATGCAAAAAACAGAAAAAAGTTTAAATGTTCACTGGATTTCAGTGATCAATCAGTGGGATGTCAGAGTTCGTATAAACAACCACGCCCCTACCTGAAGGCTTTTTTAGATTAACCCTAGCAATGCTTAGTTCAGCAAGAATTTCAGAAAGCATTGTGACTACTTCAATTAGCCTTCATTCATACTATTTGAATAGGCTTGTAAGTGGCTTAACTTAAATAGGGTTTTTATTAAAAACCTCCTTGTGATATGGGCATGATTTTTAAACTAGTTTATTGAAATAGGAAGAATGTAGATTTGTAGCAAAGCCCACAATTCGACATTTTGCTTGTAGGAATAATGCTTAACTTACGGTAGCTTTGCATGTCTCAGTTTCAAAATTCAGCTTTTGCTGATAAAGCCAAAGCTAGTACTTAAACAAAATTGCTTTTTAAATTAAAAAAGTCTCCTGCTTATGTTGTTTCACTCTGTAGATGCCACATTCTCTGTCTTGTGAGATAATTTTTCACTGATGTTCTGCACAGTGTGGTTTGTCAGCAGTTGGCTACAACTTCAATTTCCTAATGGTTACTGTGACTGGAATCAAGCTGTTGTCTTTCAAATTAACCAGTGTGTTTTGGGCAATATTTTTTTGCGTTGCAGTCTGTGTAATGTAAACTACATGGATCTTTTCAGCATGTGTGAATTGTAGAATCATGCTGTTTGGAAGGGATTTCTGTTCAACCCAGCCCCTCAACAGCCAGATTTTGTGTATCTTCAAGGATAGAGATTCCACATTGCCTGAGGCTGGTTCCAGTGTCTGACAGTCCTCATAGGTTGGGTGGGGTTTTTTCCTTTCTTTTATTGAGCTGTAATTTACTGTATTCCAAATTGTTTGTTGCCTTTTGTCCTTCCACTGGACATAAAAAAAGTGTAACCCCATCTGCTGAGTGCTTGCAGGAACACCTCTGTGTATGGCATAGTTACACAAAGAAGAGAACCAAGAAAAGGATACCGAGTTGGGTGATCAGGTGGCTTCTACCAGAAAAGGAAATGAGAATAAAATACTGGTGCTGCTGTCTTTCTGATGCAGTTTCATGCTATCCCTGTTTGGAATTCATTAGGAACATTATTACTGGAAATTGGATTTCTTCCAAGACTCTGAAGATGGTAACATCAGTGAAAATTAATTCAGTGAAAGGGGATATACTAGAGGTTAAAGACTCTTACAGAAAGCAAAGAGACTTTGGATACCAATATGAGGCCTGAGGGTGAAGTGAGTTCAGGGAAGCAGCTTTTACATACATTGAAGATCTGAAATACTCTTTCAAAGCAAGATGGTAATCAGTTGGCGAAACTGATTTTTAAGCCAGATTGTACAAAGGACTTTTTTAATATATTTTCTTTTCTTCTTGCACTCTTCCAGAAAAGAAAAGACCTTTAAGATCATCAAGTCTCACTGTTAACCTGGCACTGCCAAATTCACCACTAAACCATGTCCCTAAGTGCCACATCTAAATGTCTTTTAAGTACCTCCAGGGATAGTGACTCCACCACTTCACTTGACAGTCTGTTCCAATGCTTGACAGTCCTTTTGGTGAAGAAATTTTTCCTAATACTCAGTCTAAACCATGGTGCAACTTGAGGCCATTTCCTCTTGTCGTATTTCTTGTTACTTGAGAAAAAAGACCAACAGCTTCTGCTTTGCAACCTCCTTTCAGGTAGTTGTAGAGAGTGATAAGATCTCCCCTGAGCCTCCTTTTCTCCAGGTTAAACAATCCCAGTTCCCTCAGCCGCTCCCCATAAGTCTTGTGCTCTAGACCCTTCACCAGCTTCATTGCTCCTCTTTGGACGTGCTCCAGCACCTCAATGTCTTTCTTGTAGTAAGGGGCTCAAAGCTGAACACAGTACTCAAGGTGCAGTCTCACCACTGCCAAGTATAGTGCTTGCCATGATTGCCTTCGGTATCCTACAGCAGCCATAATCTAAAATGTATGTTATTTTTAGTGTCCTGTTTCTACATTTGTATCTTCAGCTAGGCAACAGTTCACCCTGCAGCTTTGATGAACGGCACACAGTTCTCTTGAGGTTGGTGACAAACCACTCCTGAAACAAACTGATCTAATTTGGAGAAATTCTCATAGGATTAATGGAATGGTGCTTCTGTTCTCCTCCACCTGACTCACCCTTGTTTAAAGTGAGCAAAATAAATCTGTGCTTTCCATCAGTGGCCTTTGGTTGAGGTATCATATGCTTAAAGGACTGACTTTGATTAGGAGACGGGAAGATATAGCTTAGGAAATGATTTTCCAAGCTTATCTGGTGGTAAAAATGTTACCTGGCAAGCAGAGACGGGAAGCACAATGTATTAGAGGCAGTGCAACAAGACTGTTTAGTAGAATGTTCACATTAGGTGGAAAAAAGGAAGAAGGATTGCTGTTGGCTTTGCAGATGGAACTGAGACCTCATTTGATTGCTCAGGGAAAAACATGTTGCAGGATGTTACAGAGGAACCTTGGTTCAGTTCTCAGTACCATAATCCCCTCTGCCAACAGGTTATCATCATACCCTTACCAAAATCAGCGTATTACTGGTAACAGTTTTGTCACAAATACTATGTAAAATATAGTGTGTAACAGTAAAGGAATATTAAATTCTGTGAAATCCATCCTTGTCTCAAGGCATTATCAGCTCCTTTTCAGCCAAGCCCATGCATATTCAAGCATCATGTTGCATCTTCTTATGCAGTAGCTGTATCACTCCTTTCTTCTCATTAGACAATGTGTAGAATTTCACCTGTCAGGCTAAAGGTAGAATCCTTCAGGATGAATATTGGCATTGCAGTTCTGCCACTGAATATATGCCTTTCCAGGAAAATGCTAATGTTTTTGCTAAGTCCTATTTTTAAAGGACCGCTTTTTGCACCTTCCTGCCCAATCATGTTAATATTAATGTCTTTCTTTTTTTAACCACAGAAAAGTACTCCTTTCCCTTCTATGCTTAAGATTGGCTTAGGAAGGCACAACTGCTATATGTCTCTTTCCTCTTGATTGCTCTTGTTTTTGAAACACCATTGTCTTAAAAGGTTCTTTTTCCTGCATGTTACAGTTGCAGAGCTGTGCAGGAGGTCATGTTTTTAGTGACTCTATATGTGATGATAGCTGTTAACTTTATATTTCCCTTCAAATAGATGATCCCGTGACTGATAGTTGTCTAGGATTGCAAACTTCCAGAAGACAATCATTCAATTTTGCCCCATTGTCAAATGACTTTGATATTGTTGTCAGTGGTGTTTCGTGACAGTTGGATTTGGCATGAACGTGATCATCTCTATCTGAAGGGTGTGAGGAGATTGCCAGTTCTATGGCTGTGACAGTGTATGATCTTATGACCTGGTGCTTCTTTCACAGGCCCAAAAGCAGCACTGAGCACTGTGCAGCCAGTCAACGAATACTTGCACTAGTTGGTGATTTTTATGCACCATCTGTATCATGCATCCTTTCTCCTTGATTCTCGTCTTCATTTCAGCATGATTTGGTAGTAGTTGAAGTCAAACAAACATGGAAAAAATTTGTATGCTTTTGTGAAATGTGTATAACACTCATCTGAGAAGAATTCATCTTTCTTCTGGAGGGTGGCAGAATTAAAACTGGTGTGGTGATCTACAGGTGTTTTCAAAAGGGCACACTAAAAAGCAACAAATAAAGTTGTGGGAAGTGGACTTTTGAGTTCATAATGCCCTGGATGCTGTGATTAGCATCCCACAGAGCATTATGGAACAATCTGTTAATCATCTCTTAGGTGGTGATAAAGGCAGCTCTGGAATGTCAACTGTATTGTGCACCTTTCTGAGGTTACAGAATTTTGTGACCAGGAGACAGAGCGCTTGCAAACAAACAAACAAACAAAAGTGTGTATGTCTGCTGTAATGTGCCACCGTTAGCAGCACTATGACAACTGTTGCTTTCAGAAATAAAACTCTTTTAGTGTAGTTTAGCAATAGATTCTTAAGTTATTTTGCTCAAAATATTTTATGAAGCTTCTATTCCTCTGTTACTAAGTCACTTCTGTTTTAACTTAACATCCAGATTAAACATGCTTATACTGATTTTGTCCCACTCGTTGTATTCAACCAAATCATCTAGTTGTTTTCAGCCTGCTGATCTCCATGTTTTCTTACTGTTTTATAATGTTATTTCCTGTTTTTCCTGGGATATTCCAGAAAAATAATTTACGAATACATGGAATCTCAGCTTTTCGGTTCATAATTTTTTCTTTTAACTAGCAGATAATTCTTAAAGTTTTATGTTACAAAATGATGAACGCGAAGCTCTGTTGGAGGAAAAAAGTTTGTTAATGTTGATACTTCTGCAGTTATTTTGCAAACACTGAAAATCAAACATTCATTCTGCATCAGTGCTTTACAACATGTTTGAAATGGTACATTTCTGAAAACCGCATCTGTTCTGAAGCATATACTTTAAGTCGAAAGTAATGGCATGCACATGTTCTCTGAACATACTACAGAAGCACTACATCAGAACTATTCAACTGATCCTAGATTTTTCAGCTAGTGGCTCATGTTTTGGCTGTTCAGTACAATAGCAGTATTCCAGGGAATGTTGCTGGGATATGACCGTTATAAAATAATCTCTTATTGTTTGGGAGCATTTTACAGCAACATGGATTAGAGAGGATTGTTTTGATGTCTCACCAGAGTAGGGAGCGTAGCACAAAGCAAGGTGAAGAAAAAGGAGCGCTCAAGCTCTTTTCAGAAAATGAGTGGAATGTAGTTCATGTGTTCTCATGGCTTCACAGAGTATCTGCATAACATATGCTCTCCACCCCTCACTCTACTTTTATTTCTTCCATGTGGCTTTTGGAGCAATGATCTTTCAGGCTTGAACTCTGAAATTTGGCAGTACTCGAGAGTTTTCCCCATTTGCCTTGTATCAAAGGATTGCCTATTGCCTGCATTTAATTTATTTCTTTGCATTGACTTTTTCATTATTTAGTAATGCTTGTGAATATCATCTGGAGAAGGAGTTGATGACAGGTAGCATGAGAGCTTTTCCTGGTGCATGCCAAATAAAATCAGTAGGTTCTGTATGATTTCCTGAAATCTATGGATTTTCTCCAGCTCTGTATGTGCTGTGACTCAAAGCAGACTGTAAAGTAGCATCAGAGGAATTAACTAACTGAAAATTTGATATAGAAAATGATCAGAACCTTATTGCAATTTAATACTTACATATGTGTGTGCTCCTTCCAAATCTCCTTTCCCTGTAGACACTAAGTCATTGCCAGCTACTTCTGTTAGTGTCTCATATTTCAACAGGATCTGCACCTGTGCTGTTTCTTTAGTTACCTTAAAAGCATGTATGTGCATGTGGGCACACAAGAAAAGGGATTTTTTTCCTTTAAAAAAAGATAAATTCAATCTATATTGTTTTTAGCAGGCATGGTGTAAACAAGTGCTTCTTCCCATTTCCTTTTTTGTATATACCTACAATATTTTTTCTTAAATACAATTGATTTTGTTACTCTGCTTAACACTAACTTCTTTCAATTTCAGTTTGATTCCTGGCCTGTTATGGTGAGCAATCAAGTGTTTCTTTAACCTAGGAGGATTGTTGTGTTTATGAATGGATTCTCTTTCTTCAGTAGCTAAATTGCCAGTGTGACTGCTTGGGCAGGGTTCTTCAGGACAAGAATTATTTTGCTATTTTTTACCCCTGTTCCCGTGGACCAGTTCATGCAGTCAAAGTCTGGAGAGGGTTCTAGGTTTTCTGTTGTGTGTGGGGTTTTTGTTTTGTTTTGGTGGTCGTGAAGTTTTTTTTCTTTATTTTGTTTTTAATCTTTCCTCGCCTGTCATTTAATTACACAAGGTTAAGAAATGAACTATTAAAAATATGTTTTTCCAGTGCAAGCAGGGAAGATGAGAACCAGGTCATTGCTAAAATTTTATTTTTTAATATCAAATATGAGAATTCTTTTGGGATCGTTTTGGTAGAAATGATTGCCGTGCAAAGTGTTTGGGGGAACCTCGTGTTTGTCTTCCTTTACTGTCAGAATACATTGATTTTTTTTCCACTCTTTTATTTTATAATTGATAATGGTCTCCTGAACACTTTAAAATCATCTTCATTTCTAGAATAATCAGAAATATGAATATGTAAAGAATGTTTTGATGGTGTGTGATTGCAGTGATTTCTTGGGGTTCACACCTTTTTATTTATATCCTAATGTTCAGTGGTTTTGGTCTAAAATCCACTTTTTTTGTCAAGCAGAGAAAATCTGAGCGGATAGGACAGGAGAGAAGAGAAAGCATAACACTTAAAGCAATAAAATACCCCAAACCAACAAACAAGCAAACAGCCAAAAAAACCAAACCTATGGAAAAAACCTTATGCCACACTGTTCCAAAAGCCTGTGTTGTATGTGGGAAAGCTTCCTCAATGGAACTGTGCAGTGGTGGCCCACATTACTCCCTGGTGATGTGAGTGCTTCTTTCATAGGATATAACTTTATCTTATTTGGCTGTAGTTCTGTGCTAGGACCAAATCCTATTCGTATGTATGTATAGAACTGACTTTGTTGTGTAACTGTTGCTGATATTGGTCTCTGTACCAGAAAAAATAGGTGACGTATTTAATAGGATGTTGTTTTAAAATGATTCCAAAGCAGAATCATTTGAGACAAAAGACCTGTAAGTTTAACTTCTGTACCAAGAAAATCTGGAGAAACTGTGAAGAAAGAGTTATTTGGTGTTTACATATAGCATAAATATAGTATAGTTAATATAGTATAAATATAGTTTAGTTAAATATAGTTTAAATATAGTATAGTTACTATGTGTTTAAGTATAGTATGTGGAAGAAGAGCCAATGTAGAGGTGACCTGACCAAGACAGTATAATTAAATATACTGTTGTTGGCAAGGCTCTTCAACAATCACTTTTAGAAAAATGAAAGTCTGCTGGGAAAAGAGAAACAGTCTTTTTTTGTGAATTTGTAACTCTATAAGGGAATAGAAAAACAGGAATTTGTGGTTATTTTTCAGAATAGGAAGAG
>NW_010202704.1:21884-30706 GCF_000695765.1 Mesitornis unicolor | reverse complement strand
GCAAGGATTCGTCTTATCCTACTCAAGAAGCTATGCTGGGTCATGTGTAGTTCATAATAAGAATAAATTATCTGGAAAGCAGTCTTTTGAGTCTTTCAGAATAGAGTCTGTATAGGAAACTTTAGCATTATATTTGGTTCTAAATAATCTTGTCATAATGTTTACGTTTTAAGTGTCTTTTTTTTTTTTGTCCACTTCTCTAGCATAAAGTTAGAAAAGAGTAGATACTGAGGCTTTGGAGGAGGTCTTGCTGTGGTCAAATAGTGAATAAGAACAAAAATCTGAATAGTACTAAATGAACCTCTGCATGCAGCATTTCATGAAGATACGGCTATTTGTGTTACTCAGTGTATCGCAGGATGTTGGAAGCCTGTTTGAATATTTTGTGAAAAGTCTAAAAAAATATATTTTACACTCTATAAACATAAAGCTGAAGTTTTTGCACTCCACCTTCCCCATCCTTGTTCTGTATTTGACTGATACTGTTTTATGTGCGCTTAAACAGCAACCAGCAAATCTTCCAGTTTAGTTCCATTTATTCTGGTTCAGGTTTAACAAATGTCAAAATACTGTTTTAGGTTCATTGCTAGTTCAAGGAAAACTAGGATTTTTGGATGAGGTTTTAGATGGAGTTAAATTCAACGTACTGTATTAAAGCTGTAATTCAAAAACATGGCCTTGAATGTTCCCATTTTCTTGATTATGATCTTAATATGCATTACTTAAGAAAAAGAACCGTGAAGTATGATTTTATCTGGCAGTTGTTGCTGTTTATTGCACCTATAATTTTTTTGGTGTACTGTAATAGGAATATTCTAATAATTTTTTAAAGCCTGTTCCGGCTTTTGACAACACATAAATGTTTTTATACTTATGCATAAAGAAGTTTCTTTAAAAACTTCTTATTACATAGTGATCTGAAACAAGTGAAAACATTCTTGTGGTTTGTAGATCTGGTTGTTAGTACACCATTATTTTTGGTGTATCCGTCAGGAATCTCTTTTGCAGTTAGTAAAATGCTAACAGATCCATTAAAAGCAAATCAGGACGGTGTGGAATTTTTGCTTACCCAATACTATTTTAGACTTCACGCTACTGTCATTGCTATAAAAAGCATCATACACTGGTATATTTAAAATGCATATTCCACCGCATGTGTGTTTTTAAAAGTTTAACTTCTTGTGTATGATGGAAATAAATTAATAAATAAAGATCCCCAAACTCAGGTTTTTTGGGGTTAATGAGAACTGGATCAGAAATCTTGTATTTCTCTCTGGAGGCACTTATGGAAATCACATTGAGATAAACTCAGTGTATGTAATTTCTCCTCCATCTGTTGTCACACAAAGTTTTTCCTGGCGAAATCCTACAAAATCTATTAGTAAATATTTAGACCAATTATAAATGATGCTGTATAAAAGTGTGAAGTACTGTTTTTCATATATGTCAATTAAATAACCTTTTTGTAATGTTACATACATTTCTGTGAAATGATTGTCAGTTTGCCTAGCAGTCGCTTTCTTTAAAGGAAAATAAAAGTATCCTGCCAAATACCTGGCATTTGAAAATAAGTTTCTGAAAATCATTAACTAATTAAAATACATTACTATTGATAGGCTACTACAGTGGTAGAATGTGGTCGACATTGCATGAATTTTTTTGTACATGCCTGGTTACATTTCTCCTCACTCTCTTTGCCTCAGTGTTCTGTCTTTAATATTGATTTGAAATGTATTTAGTAAATAGATGACAAATTTAATCTGGCTGTCATACTCAGGTAGCTTCTTTTTGGTTTTGTTTATTTACGACAGCTTACATCAGTTTTTACGTGCTGATATATGGACACTGATGCCCATCATCACTTCTGCTTCTGAAGACTAATGATGGTAGTGTGAAGTAGAATATCTTGCCACCAGTCCTGTTACTGCTATTTTAAACTGCTAAAGCATTACGCTGACCCTAGCAAAAGATTCACCATTTGCTTGTGTTGAGCAAATGCTGTGGTAGTGACAGGTGAGATAACAATCATGGAAGTGCTGTGTAGTACCACTCTAGGTAAAAATTAAAAAGCACAGCATTTTCATTTATAATGAGAATATAGTTATAGTAAGTGTTAATATTAAGTGATAAAATTAATGAAGGAATTTAGCACTTTTTAATTTTGTTCTGAGTTTGAAAAGATGAAATGTTATCACAAAATTGTTTCTGTAAAATGTGATTAGAAAACAGGCTAAGCACTTGCACTGAGAATGTGGTGCTGGTATTGTGTGTTTTTATCCTCCCTCCCAATCCCTAATAAGTGAATTTACTAAATAGTTTCGTTTATTTGACATCACTTACGCAAATGCATGAAAAGGAAAAATTAATAGTTCTCCTTCAAATTGATACCTGAATATCATTCTGAAAAGATTAGAAGTAGTCAGTTTTGAAGTACAAAAATGTGTGAGATCGTGTAGGTATTTGGGGGTTCTGTTTTGTTTGTTTCTGAGAATTCTTGTGTATTGATTGCAGTTGACGCTTTGGGTGTGCACGGATGCTTGTGTAAATGCCAGTTGCAGGACTGAGATCTAAGTTAGGGGTGCAAAGCAGGAAACAATGAGTCCTTTGAATATGGAAGGACCGAATTACACCAGCAACAGCACGTGACACCCTGTGAGCACAGTTTTATTTATTACACTGTTTCGAAAGGTGCAGTCTGCTTATGTTTTAAAGAGTAAATATACACATGAAATGTGATTTGTAAATTAAAACATGAACTCAAAGTGTTCACATGCATAGATTTTATTAGGATATAGAAAACACAGAACAATAAGTTTACCTCTTCTCGTAAGTCAGGAGACCAACTCATCCATCCTTTCTTTTCAAACATGGCATCTATTTTTATGTATGTTCTTAGATTGCTTCTGTGTTTCAGAGTCTAAAATCTTTTGGGACACTATACTGGTTGGAAACAAACAGTTACAAATTTTCTTTGATCTTGTGTTCTGAATAGCCTGCTTTTCAGAGCCCTTTACTGTTATTGTCCCAATTATGCCCTGTTATTTCATAGAGGAGTGTAGTTATTACTGCATTTACAAAACTAATTATTGGGATTTTTCAATCAATTTGCTATGAGGAATGGCTAGCTTTCTGATTACAATAAAGTTATCAGACAAAATGTGTCTTGTAATAGTTTGTTTCCTGTAAGCCCTGATACTTATAAATAAGCCATTTTATAAACCACAAGTAAAAATATGTTTCATTTTTTATTTTACCATCCAAACAACTTTCCTAACATTTCTTCTGTAGAAATGCTTAGGCTCTATGATATCGCCTCATTTTTCTCTGGTTTCACATGACTGTTCACACATTGTGCCTTCTTTCTTTCTATGGTTTGCTGCCATTTTTTTGTAAAAGCAAGAGTGTAAGAGAAAGTGGTCTTAAAAGTAAAATTTACTTTCTCTTACTTTTAATTTTTATAAGCAAGACTTAGTTTTGCAAAAGGTGGCCCTAAGTTCTCCAGCAGTGTTTGTTGTATATCTGCAGAATTCCACTTGTGCTTCCTACTTCCAAATGCATACGCATGCACTGTGTATCATTCCAACCAACTCCCTTATAATTTCTTTTGAGATTTTTACAACAAAAATAGCCTCCCTAACTTCGGTGCTTCAGAAGTTCAGGATCATTATATTTGGTATCTTGAAGAATCAAAGAATCATGGAATGGTAGGGTTTGGAAGAGACCTCGGAAGATCATCTAGTCTAACATCCCTGCTAGAGCAGGATCACCTAGAGAGGATCACACAGGAATATGTCCAGGCAGGTTTTGAACATCTCCAGGGAAGGAGAAGAAGGAAGACTGTAAGAACTATATAAAAACGTTATCAGAATGTTCTGAAATCTGTGTCAGTGTTGATTTGGTGTGTTTTATTGCAGTTTCCTTCACTTTTGTTCTTCACTTACCTGAATAGATTTTCAGCGATGACCATGGCTACTTATGATCCAGACAGAAACAGTGGTAAAATTAATTTGATCATCGCTCTTGTTTGAAAAGCTTTCCTGTCAGTAGCAGTTTTGTGTGGAAGAAGTGGAAGCGATCAGCCATGATACTTCTAGCTTACTTTCTGAGCTACCAAAACTTGAATCATTCTAAGAAGGATACAGTATAGTATCTACAGATAGATTTTTCTAGCGGGAATATTTAAGTCTACTTTTTAACATATCCATTTTTTTAAAGTCAAACACATTTTAATTACAGTGAATTTCAAAGTTTAATAAAGTCTTGAAAATTCAAATGTGTGACATCAACCAGGTCTCCCTTAATTTCATGCTAATTTAATTGTTCGTAGTGCTTTATCATCTTCTGAGGCATGACTTCCCTCTCAAAAACAATGTTAATTGTTTTCCAGTATATTGTGTTTATCCACGTGCCTGCTATTTCTGATGTGTATTGTAGTTTCTGCTTATGCATCTGATGTAGAAGTCATGTACTGATCTGTTGTTTCTCAGGTCCTCCTTAGAGGCTTTTTGAAAAGCTGAAGGTCATATTCTGTTCCCTCCTTGTGGAATCTTCAGTGATAAGATACTGTGAAACTTCCAATGGTTTTCTGTAACTTACTCGAGTTCTGTTAGAATAGTTGTGTGGACACAGCTTTCGCAGTTCGATCCTGGTGATTTGTTATTAGTCACTTTACTGATACGTCAGGCTGCAGGAATTCTTCTGTCTTCTTGTTTGTGAAGAAAGATCAATTTAAGTTTCTTTGCAGTAACTGCTACCGCATGTGCTTCATTTAGCTTTCCTGCTGTGGCTCTGTATTTAAGTTGTGCTGTTACAACTCAAACATCATTTGGTCCTACAGAATCTCAGTCAAGTCTTTTAGTTGTACGATGCTTTTAAAAAAACTTCTATGCATGTAAGAATTTGCTTCTCAAAAATTCTGTAGTGTACCTGTGTAGTAGTTAAACTTCATCAGCAGCTCACTGCTTGGTTTATATGTGTCACAGAGAGCAAAACCTGTGTCAGTATCATATTTTATAAAGCAGATTAAGTCGTACTCCAGAGACGACTTTGATGCTATTTCCTGTGTTGTTTCTGGGAGTGGATGTGGACTTGGAGTCACCAGCTCCTTCCCAGCACTTTCTACAAGACTGTCGAGTTTTGTTATTAAATCCTCTGTCTGCTTTCAGCAGTCATGTCACCATAGGGCCTTCACTAGCATTAAGCAGTTTGTTATCTTATATGGGTGATATTTTGATGCCTCGCTGCTATAACCTGCTGCCTTCTATCTTTTAGAATCACTATCATCAAATAGTTAATCTCTGTGTAAGAATAATGATGATATCTTCTACTATCGGATTTATGGGACCATTTCTGTCTCAAAACTTTCCTCCTTCTCATTGCCCCTTGACCAATGAGCCTGGAGACAGATTTGCTTAGGGTCTTTAAAAGTCTGTTGAATTTACTTCTCTATCTAAAATCTTTTGATTTTAGCAAAACTAACTTCAAAAATCAGCACTTCTTAACACCTCAGGGTAGATAATCACACACACACACACACACATACACACACACACACACACACACACACATATATATATAGTTTGGGCCATTAGGGGAAAGCCCTTGCCCTCCACTTAGCTTCTGCTGTCATTTGTTTTAATTGTAAGTGTGTAATTTTCAAATGGGGGTAGTAGACTGATTTTATTGTAGTAGATTGATTTGATAGGTTTTATTAATTCATTGTTGCTTTTTGATTTTGTTAATAACCTCAGGAGTAGAGGTGTAGATCCTGTACCCTCCTCCCATCTTGTGGAGCTGAACGCTAATGCCATCCAGACTCCCCTTTACCTTTCTAGGTTGTTCTGTCCTGACAGTCACTTTGCTGAAACAGTTCTCCATCAGCCTGGCATTAGATTTGTTATCTATGGCTGGACCTCAGCCAGACACTCCAGCAAAGAGCTCCCAGGGCGGGTGAGTCCCGCCGGATGTTGCTCAGAACCATGGAGAGCTCTTTCAAGTACCAGCGTGGGGAATAACGGCCCGCTTTTATTTTTCCTTTATGTGGTTGCTAAAATTAGGCTGAACTGTTCAGAAATAGTGGAATTTGAAGGGAAGGGCTGAAAAAAACCCCTACACTGAAAGCAGGAACAAGAAGATAATATCTGATGTAAAAGCCACTAGATGGAAAAAGCATAACTTGCAAGTTCCAGGAACTGAGATACTACTGGAGGACTGCTCAACATAGAAGCAGCTGGCCATGACATAGTCACATCCTTATTACAAAGTGTTCACCACAGAGGAAAAGACTGCTTTTCTCCCAAATAAGGGGTCTATATCCAGTGATTCTATGAATTTAAGGGCTTGCTTTGTGGACAGGATTGTAAGCTTGCCTAGGAAACAGTAAGAAAAGCACATGATTGCAGGTTTTCCTAATGCTTGACCTTTTTAGAAAGGATATTTCAAACCCTGCATTATGTTCCTTATTACCAGTCTGAAATACTTGGATAGGATTTCACTAGAATTACATGTGAGAAAAGATGCAAATTTAGCTTGTAAGTACTTTTTTTCAGTATAACGTTGTTTTAATAATTATAGCCTTTATATGACAAATTAATTGGTCTTATTTTATAAAGTAAACATTCTAAAAATATTATTCGTAAAAAATATCAAACAACTTTCATTTCTATTGATAAAGTTACACACACACACACATACTTTATTAAAGAAAATAGCTCACTAGTTAAGGCTCATAGTTTCTAACGCCCACCATGGGTTGACAGCAAATTTATGAATTAGTGATAGTTATGATATAAATAAATATGGGTGTTCTGATTTACAGGGTAATCTTAATACTTGACATAAAATAAGTTAAACTAAAAGATAATACTGTCAAAGGTGTTGTAAACTCTGTAAGTTTTAAACTCATCTGACATTTGCCCTTAATAATATGTCACACCAGTTTTGAACAGAACAACCGTTGGCAGCTTTATGTGAGGTTTTGACTTGCAGCTTTCACAGTCCTGTTTTATTCATAGCCTTACTATTGTACTCTTGAGTTTTTCAGTTCCTTCACTTTTAGATGCAAGAACAGATCTTAGATCAGCAGTGCACTTGAGCCCTAGTGATGGTGAAGATCAGATGCAGGAAGTAATCAAGTTTTGGTGGCTTGGAGCTCTATGAAAGCTGTAAACCAGTATAAATTTGACAGCACGAACCTGTATACTAATGCACATAAATTGCTTCCCATACTTGAATTAGCTCATTAGTTGTAGATCAAATGTCTTTATTGTACTTTGTAGTGTGTAAAACTCAGTGTCCTAAAGTAAAAGTTTTTTATCTATAAAAATAGAACAATGTTTAAAAGAAAATTGGAGTGCCGAGGGGAATTTTTACAGGTTAAGATACATATATTGTGGCACAGTGGAATTAAACTTATCACAAATATTTATCATATGACAATATTAGTATTTACAATCTTCAGTGATTTTTTTTTTCTTGTTCTGATAAAAGCACTGCAGAAAACACAGTTCAATTTAAATTAGAAAACGGTGATACAAAGCAGGCCTGATTATTTAGATAATGATCACTTCAGTTGTTATTTAGGTAGTGATCTCTTCAGACATACTTCCTCTATGTTGCCCACTCAGAATTGTATTTTGGCACTTCTGTTACTGGGTTGTCAAATCACCCAGTCTCCCAGCCTCTCATGTGTAACAAGGAAGGCTTTTAGCTCAAATCTGTGACTCGTTTTTCCAGCTCCTGTATACTGTATAGCCTTGGCTATGCTTGGAGATTGCAAAACCTCCTGGTTACAAATAGTACTTCAGTTTTATTATGGCTGCCAAGTGTCATGCATTTTTGCATAACTATTACAAACTCAGCAGCGCTCTCATCTGCCTGTTTTTCATCTTGATTTATAAACATCCAGCTGATTTGTGAACAGGCTGATGTTAAGTTTCTTGTTTATTAGGTTTTGCATGTTGCTTTGATGCCAGCCAAAAGAAGAAAGATCTTGTCTCTGATCTTGCTTCTGATGTTTGCAGACATTAAGGAATGACATGGGGAAGCTGGTGGAAGAGAAGATTTAGTGGAGAGCTTCAGCACCAACAAGAATGGAAATATCAAATATTTGCTAAATGTTGTCTGTCTTTTTTGTCCCACTCTGTTCCTTCCCCAAGGTATCTAGATTATGCTACCAATAAAAGCAGCATTCCCCCCCAAGCAGAAGGGACAGCTGTACTTTGGTCCCAGAAAAGCACTGAAATAGAAAGCAAAACATTTGTGTGTTTGATTCTGATAAATTTGGATTCTAATGCAAAACTATGGAACGAAGTAACATCTTGGGGCGGCAGGAGGAACATCTCATTACTTTGAATTTCTTGTCTGTGGAACGACATGGGGTATGAAAGATGCTACCTTACAGTTGTGTATTCAAAGTGATGTTAGAAAATTAGCTGTTTTCTTCTTTAATCCTAATGAGAAGTTCAGCTTGATTTAAAAAGAAATGTTTGATAAAATTTGGAGAGCAGTAGCTTATTTTTAAAATCAGACTTTTTGTGGCTTTTGGAGGAATAAAAAAATCAAAAGTTCCGCTGTTATGGCTGAAGGGTTGTCTGAAAAATTAGGAAGATCAGTAAGCATGTTTGAATACATTTTAACTAGGTCATGCTAGAGTGCCTTGGGGTCCATTCTTTTAGAGAAGTGATGGCAAATCTGTAGCTTACGTGCAGTTTAAATGCATTTTAGGATCACATGATGTGACCAGTGGCGGGGTCATGCTGACACAGGGACTGCTGGTTAATAGAAATCCCCAACTGCTGGAAGAAGTCAGCCAGCAGCAGTGA
>NW_010202704.1:0-21853 GCF_000695765.1 Mesitornis unicolor | reverse complement strand
CAGGATGTTCCAAGTCTTGTTCAGGGAAACTTGCATATATGTGCCATACTATGTGACTACTGACCATCTTAAGATTTTGGTATGCAGCTTGATGGGCTGAGAAGATTTGCTCTCTTTATTCTAGAGTTTTACTGATCTCCAGAAGTATTTCACAGAATTAGAGGTATTAAATTCTGTGCTCTATTAAGAACACAATAAGTGCTAAGTTCTGTTAAGGAAGGGATGGGCCATTTCTCTTGTAGATTGTTAACATTTCTCAATAGGTTATTAACTTATTACTCTGGAGGAAGATCATGCTTGATGTTAGTGTTGATGTTTGAATTTTTAATATTAATTCTTGAATGTGGCTGTATTAGACTAGGGTTGTATGGACGCAATACAGTAAGTAAACGACGATGAATGAACCTTCTGTCTTACATAATTGTCCTGTTCATTTGCTAAGGTTACAGAGACGTTTGGTTAGTTCAGATAAGGCAAAGGTAACTTCTTACTTTGCTGTGTTTCTGGTTAATATATTATCTTAATAGTTAAAAAGGACTGTAAATTTCAAGACTGCTTTATCCATTGTTTATTAAAAGGGGTCCGTATATATCGTTTCCGTGGAGGAGTGTATTGTTTCTGCAATTTACTTTTATTTTTCTAAGAGAAAAATTATCAGGTGCTTTTTGTCTAAGTGTCTGATAGAGAATCTTGCATGTAGTTGACAAGCAAGCTGCTCTTTTCCTTTCAAATGACAATTCCCTGTTTTGTATAAAATGACATAAATTGTAAAAAAAAATTAGAAATTACAGTGTCGTTTTTCAAGCTTTCAAATGTAATATGTTAAAAAAATTGTAAGCACTTGTACTTATTACTGTATCTAAAACAAAGGAGTGCTTAATATTTTCGAGGAGTATTTGTTTTTATTGTTGATGTTGGTCTTTTATCTTGTTTAATTTTTACTTCTGATCAATTCTTAACTCCTGTTAAACTGTTTCAAGGTCAATGTTACGTGTATACCTTCAGCTTAAAAAACCCAAGTGCTGTGGGCATGGATCTCTCTGAAGCACTGCCATTGTGATAACTGAAGTACTAGGTGGACATGGAGCATAATTTTGAGAACGTTTGGTCTGTGATGTTAAAATTACTTAAATTGTTGTGTTTTTTTCTCACCTCTGACCAGACCAGAAGTTACGTAGTTGAAATAGGTTAAGTAGTAATACTTAACTTAATAATGTTGTCCATTGCCTTTTTTTTTTTTTTTAAATGAAATAGATTTAATAACTACAGGCGCATGGAACCCTGAGTTGGCCATAATTTTGATGTGGTTCTGCCTAGGCTTTCTCCTTATAATTAGCTCCTGAAGGGAGACCAAATGTTTTTTAATTAAAAAAGTACCAAGTTTTATTAGAATAACTGTTAGGATAACTACAATTTTTGGTATTTCAAACTCGATGAATAGGGAAGCCAGAAGATAATTATATTTTTTTTAAACAACTTTTTCCCTGCCCACATTGCATTGTGATATACAGCTACACTGTAGCTTCCTCCTGGTTACAGTTGGTTCAATGACTTTAAGCTGTAAACTGCACAGTGTCTTCTGGTCTGCTGGAAGTTTTCCCTATTGCGTGTACGGTCAGGTAGTCTACTCCCTGCTCCCTACCGCAGTTTCTTTGCTTGGGCTGCAAGCTCCTGTGCTGGAATTTTCTTGACTGCCATACTGTACCATTTCTTGAACCTCTGGGACCTGAGCGTGGTCAGGATAGCTCCAAGGAATGCAGATTGTCTCTCTTGCTCTGGGAGGCTCTGCCTGACCCGGTCATCTTAAAGAAGCACTCAAATGATTGTGAACAAGCAAGCAGAATGCCTCCTGTGCCCGAATACTGTCAGTCAAAGAGAATGGAAGGCACTTGTAAAAAGTGCATCTACATGCATCTAAAGGTATTACTGGAATCCACAGAAGGCAGGTCTTGGAACAACATGTATGTTTTCTCTAGTAAATACTAAAATGAATGAAGAACTTTGTTATGAAAGCTCTATTATGTTTTACATTAAGAAGTTATGAGTTAAGAGAGCTTAAGTTTTTTGCAAGGTAACAGGAATTTTCTTGAAATTTCGAGAGTTGTATTCTTCTCTGGAAATCTTTTAAAGGGTTATTCGGTTTATTTGTATTTTGTTTTCTTCATATCTCCAGCTATATTAAGTGATTATTCTAGTAACTTACAATATTTTGATTAAAATAAAATTATTTTTCCTTGCAAGGCTTCTTTAACATATTTATACTTTTAATAAACTATAACGTACATGAAAGAATATACATGAATACTCTTATACTAATTTTATAAAAATACATATTCCATCCTTGGTTGTTTTTTTTCTTTTATTTTCTTTTATTTTCTTCTTTTTGTTTTTGTTTTGTTTTGGTTTTTTTGTTTTAATTTAAAAATTTTAACTGGTATTTTGAACAGGAAGTAATGGGAAAGTAAAATAGGGGAACAATTATTTGACAAAAATGCTAAATGGCTGACTTTAATTGATTGTGCAGATTTATATCTTGCATTCAAACTTTATAGCATCTCTCAGCTGCAAATTTCATAGTATCTGTAAATATTAAAGAATTCAACTTCAGACATAATTTTGGAATTGACAAATATTAACAAGGGAAACTGGGGCCTTGTGAGACTGGCTCGTAGAAGTTACTCACTAAATCAATACAGACCCTAAGTTATTCTTTTTTTCCATTTTTTGATTGCTCGATTACATTGTATCTAATCTAGGTAAAAGGAAAGATGGTAGTTTAAAATGTTCTGATTAAATAATTGATCTTTGTGGAAAATCCGTAATTACTTAAATAAAAAGTAGAAAATGTGATTATTAAGATGAAGAATTAGCTTCTTTCTCAACATTATGATACATGGGCGGATCAAAAGGAAGATGTTCTCACAGAATGTGAGACACTTTTATTTGAACCTGAAACTAAATGGACCTTCTTTTTTCTTTTAAAGAATTATTAATTTCAGTTGTTGCTGGACTAGTGGAGTTACTTATTAACCTCTGAGCCCATGATGCAGTTGTGTTTATTTCCTGCTGTCATGGAGAGGGTAAGCTGTTCTTCAGTTATGTTGTGAAGTTATGATATTTAAAAATTTACTGCTATTTATGTGAAAGATAATATGCATTTTATATTTATATGTTATACACTTTAAAAATTTTTTTTCACACCAAAAGCTATTAAAAATGTTGATTAAAGTAGATTCTGAGGAGTTCTGTTATTTCAGGGAATCACAGAATAGCTGACTTTGGAAAGTACCTCTGGAGATCTTCTAGTCCAACGCCACTTCTAAAAGTAGGGTCACCTGGAGCAGGTTCCTCAGGTCTGTGTCCAGTCTTCAGAGATGGAGACTTCACTAACCTTCCCAGCCAGTTCCAGTGCTTGACCACCCTCACCCTCTTAGTCTTAAATGGAATTTCATGTTTCAGTTTGTACCCATTGAATAGATTAGAATATAATATTTTAGTTGAAAGGCACCTACAATGATCATCTAGTTCAACTGCCTGAGCAATGCAGAGCTGACCAAAAGCTAAAGCATGTTATTAAGGGCATTGTCCAAATGCCTCTTAAACACTGACAGGCTTGAGGCATCGACCACCTCTCTAGGGAGCCTGTTACAGTGTTTGACCACCCTCTTGGTAAAGATTTACTTCCTAATGTCCAGTCTAATGCTTCTCTGACACAGTGTTGAAACATTCCCACACATCCTGTCACTGGATACCAGGGAAAAGAGGTCAACAGCTCCCTCCCCACTTCCCTCCTCAGGAAGCTGTTGGGAGCAGTGAGGTTGCCCCTCAGTCTCCTGTTCTCCAAACCAGACAAGTACAAAGTCCTCAGCCTTTCCTCACAGGACATTTCTTCCAGCCCTTTCACCAGCTTTGTTGCCCTTCTCTGGATGCATTCAAGGACCTTCACATCCTTCTTAAATTGTGAGGCCCAGAACTGCACACAGTACTCGAAGTGAGGCTGCACCACTGCTGAATACAGTGGGAAAATTGCCTCTTCTGACCAGGTGGTTATGCTATGTTTGATGTGCCCCAGGATGTGGTTTGCCCTGCTGGCTGCCAGGGCACACTGCTGACTCACATTGAGCCTGCTGTCAACCAGCACACCCAGATTCTTTTCTGCAGGGCTGCTCTTCAGGCACTCCTCTCCAAGTTCATACTTGTACCTGGTATTACTCTGTCCTAAGTGCAGAATCCAGCATTTCTACTTGCTAAATCTCATCCCATTAATCATAGCCCAACACTCTTATTGATCTAGATTCTTCTACACGGCCTCTTGTCTCTCAAGAGAGCAAATGGCACCTTCTAGTTCAGGATCATCAACAAGCTCACTAACAGTGCATTTATCTTCTGCATCTTGATTGTTGGTAAATATATTGAACAGAACTGGCCCTAGAATTGAACTCTGAGGAGCACTGCTGTTGATCAGCTGCCAGCCAGATGTAGCCCGATTCACTACAGCCCTTTGAGCTCTGTCCTTCAGGCAGCGCACTGTGTACCTACTCATCCTACAGTTGAATGCCTTATCCAAAAGGATGCTCTAAGGGACAGTAAAAAAAGCCTTACTAAAATCCAGAAAAGCTACATCCACCACCTTCCCTTCATCCACCAGGCAAGTGACCATATCACAGAAGGATATCAAATCAGTTAAACAGGGCTTTCCTTCTGTGAACCCCTGTTGACTGTGCCTGATGACTTTTTAAATGCCTTTTAATAGTACCCAGTGTAATATTCTTCATAATTTACAGGTCTGTAATTTCGTGGGTCTTCCCTCATGCCCTTCTTGTGAACTGGAATATCACTGGCTAGCTTTCAGTCAGTGGGGACCCCCCCAGACTCTCAAGACCTTTGGTAGATAATTGAAACAGGTCGTGCCATAACATCCACTAGCTCCTTCTGTGCTCTGTTGTCTCTATTAATTGCCTCTTGAGTTGTTACTGGGCATGACTGATGAGAGTCTTGCTTTGTCTTATTTCCTTCCATCAGGTATTTTTATATATTGATATATAAAAATATTGATATAGAGTATATAGGATATGTATTCTGCCCAAGCTTTCTCTTCTCCTGGCTAAACAATCTCAGCTTTCTCAACCTCTCCTCACATGCACATTCTCCAATCCTGCATTCATCTTTGCCACCCTTTGCTACACTTCCTCCAGTATGACCACGTGTTGTGGTTTAAGCCCAGTGGGCAACTGAGTGACACATGACTGCTCGCTCACTTCACCCTCTCTCCTTGGTAGGTCAAGAAGAAAAAAGCTTGTGGGTCAAGACAAAGGACAGGGTAAGTTCTCAGGGTAAGGTCATGGGCAAAAACCAGACTCAACTTAGGGAAAAACAAAACAATTTAATTTGTTACCAGTAAAATCAGAGTAGAATAATGAGAAATACAACCAGATCTTAAAGTCAACACCTTCCCCCACCCCTCTCTTCTTCCTGAGCTGAGCTTTGCTCCCGGTGTCTTTATTCACCCAGTGGCACAGGAGGACAGGGAATGAGGGTTGTGGTCAGTTCACCACGTGCCATTTCTGCTGCTCCATCCTTTTCAGGGGTAGGGAAGACTCCTCGCACTCTTCTGCTTCCCCATGCTGTCCCTCCAACAGGAGACAGTCCCCTGTGAAGTTCTCTGTGAGTCTTCCCACAGGCTGCAGTTTCCTCACAAACTGCTCCAATGTGGGCTTCCCATCTGCAGGATGCAGTCCTTCCACAGACTGCTCTGGCACTGACTTCCCATGGAGTAACAGCCTTCTTTGGGCACAGCCACCTTCTCATGTTGATCTCTACTACTGAATCTCCATGGGCTGCAGGCAGGCAGGCTGCTGTTTCCCCATGGGTTACAGTGGAACCTCAGCTATAGCACATCTCCTCCCTCTCCTTTCTTTACTGACCTAGTGTTGCGCAGTTCTTCTTCTCACATCCCGCTCCTTTCTCCACTGCAGGTTTTTTCTGCTGGTTCTTGAAGAGTTTCCAGCTCTTGCTTGAGCTGGAACTGCAGTGGGGCTTGAGCTTGAGCTTGATGTGGGGCTGGACTGGGCCAGGGTTGTGCTTGCCAGGGCTGGCAGGGAGGGTAGGGGGTGTGTGCTGCACCCCTCTTAAATGTATCCTTTGCAAAGGTGGTGATTTGCTTGGCTTCAGTCAAAGTTGGGTCTGATTTGGAGCAAGGGAAGCTTCTAACAGCTCCCTTCTAACAGTACCTCCCTGTGTGGCCCCTCCACCACTACAAAAAAACCCCTCACAGAAACTCATCATGTGATGTACTAATTACAAAGAACTTCATCCAATGTGACATGTTGTATAAAATAAGCTATCATGGGAACTTTTAATAGTGAACTATTTATTTGGTCACGAAAAACGAATAGTGAGCAATTGTCTTGTAGTCTTATTTTTCTAGATATTATTTTGATTCAATTTTCTCTCTCTTTTACTTTTTATTTTATCAAATGTTTTGAATCAAATATTTGTATTTGCTATGAACAGATTTTTTTGGGGGAGGAACATTTGCAGGAATTTCTCATGATTAAATGATGTGAAACTTCCTAAGCTTTTTCTTTATGGAGGATATTTAGACCTGTGGTAGATAAAAATCCAGAAAGTTTTAAAGTTTTTTTTAAAACTTTTGTTTAAAAAAGTTTACATCCTTAGTTACTTTTCTGCAGGGTTCTCATTGAACTTAGACTTGTAAGAAAGGTAGGAAATCACACTTTCTGTTCTCTCAGCTTCAGTTTGTCTGCTGTGCACCTTCTTAAGAATTTCAGAAAAGCAGTAGCAACCTTGGTTGGCGACTTCTGGCATGTCTTCACTGATCATCAGTTGTTTTAGGGACTTTATTGCTGCTATTTTGCTTGCAAATTCCACAACTCTGAGAGCTGTCAATCAGCTCTCAGTTTATAATTTACATTTGTTCATCTTTTGTTGTTGACTTTTTTTTGGTTGCGCCAGTGATCACTGCCTATGACTGTAGGATAAAATGAGTCATACAGGGTATCATCCTTTGTTTGAAGCAACAAACAAACTGTAAGTACTGACTTCCTAAGAAGAAATTCGTTACAATAAGATTGCTTAGTGGACTTTCTGAATATTTTTCTATTTATTTCTGTATCTTCCTTTCTGAAGGTATTTTCATTTCAGAATTCTTCAAAGTTGTTTTCAGCTATAAAATTTTATGTAGTTAATTTGAAAAAATTCTCTGTGTTGGTTAACAGAGCATTTTAGACTTCACAGAAACTCAGAAATAATAACAGGATCCTTTAATGTTCATTTTCCCTCTGCTTTGAAGTTCTTGTCTGTATTATAATATGTATTCTGCTAATGCTTCTAAATAAATCTTAAGGTGACTCTTCTCAAGTTGATAATCTTGCTTTTAGACTCTAGCTTTCATTCCTCAACTCCTGGTCATTGGCCTTCTTTGTAAACTCTGTAAATCTGAAAACTCATCAAGCTTCCACACGCAGTAGTAGAATCTCTAACCAGATTTCAGAAAGGATAAATCATGTTGCATCTTTCTCCTAAGTTTGTTCTTGTTGGTAATGGTTTTGTTTTATAACCAAATGAAACGAGTAGGCCTGTAGCTTTTACATAGTTAAGGAAGTCCCTGAGTACCGTCTCTTCCCACAGGGAGTTTTCTGTGATAAAGATCCAAAATTATAGTATTTGAAGGCTTCAGTGTTGAGTAACTCTCCACTTGCAATGAAATTGAAAAGGTCATTCATTCCATTAAGAAAGTGCTTAATTTGAGAGTAATCTGCTGATTGTATTAGATGAGCAAATTGTATTTATGTAAAATCGTAAGGGAGTATATGAAGAGAAAATCACTCAAATTTCTTGGCGCAGTCCATGCAGATATGAAATTAGGCATTTGTAGAAACAGTAGTAAAGACAAAGGTGTGGATGTAGGAGTAAATAGAAAGCAGTTCTCATGATTATCTATGCTTATGTCCTGTGATACTTGTGAATGGAAGTTAAGAAGAAAAAAGAAGTAAATTTGCACAATAATTAAGTATACATATGGGATACTACAAATGTTATGTCCTCGTTCCAGAAAAAGCAGGAAATAGATAGTTTTATGGATAGAAAAATAAAATCACTTAACTGAAATAGCGAACTTGAATAGAAAACTAAAGGAACTTCATTTTGGGTACTTTTAGAATACAAACATTAATACACGTTCTGTGAAAGTTTCTGTTCTTGGAAGAAAATAATACATAATTTATATATTAATAAAGGTAATAAAAAAGTTATGGATGAATGAAATGCTTTCTAAATTGTTTCCAGTCAATATTCTAAAAAGCTTGGAACTAAATTGGATAAAGTCTCTTGGAATTAGTATAGATAAATGCTAGAGTTAGAAATAATTACCAGCCCTTGCTTGATCACAGTAGTGTGCAAAGCATGGGGACAGATTTTAAAAGAAATGACAATTAACAAAGTAGCTAGATGGAAATGGAAAAATTAAATAAATGCAACACAGGTTTGCCAAATATTGTTTGATCTGGATTATTCTAGGTTTACTTATTAACTGTTTCAATGAGGGAAAGTAAATTTTCTAATGAAACATAGTTTGCAAGAAACTGTACCTGGACTTCCTTTCAGCATTTTCTTGGCACATAGAAAATTATATAGTGAGTTAGAGAAAATGTGGATGAAAAGTAGAATAATTCATTGGACAAGGAAGTAGCTGAAGGGATGAAGTAACAGTGACTTGTGCTGTAAGGAAGGGTATTAGGCTGGAGGAGAGGTATTATCAGTGCGGTGAATTACATTTATTATTCATCTTGGGTATTTTCAGTAATGATAATGTCACAAAAAGGTAATGGAGTATAATGAAATTTAGGTCACAAAGTAGAGAAGTGTTATGATGGGGGTCAGAAAAATGTACAAGAATAATTTTTTACTTGGGATACTGGAGTGGTAGAATGGGATGAAGTAAAAAGGATTAAAAAAATAAGGATTTCTGTATATAAGATGAGACCTTATCAATTTGAAGAGGTATAGATGCAAAAAGATTTGGAGGTATTATGTCTTTGCTCAATGCTTGCTGACTGCCAGAGTAAAGTGACCATGAAAATGACAGACCCGGTCCTGGGATGTATCACAGAAAGCAGGTCCAAGAGAGAAAAGCAAGTATTTGTTTCATACAAGACACCAGCAACATTTTGAGTGTTGTGTATACACTCAAATTGTGTATACAATTCTGATTCCTGATGTTCTGAAAAGACTTAATCAGAATGGGAGCAGGTGCAGGATGTAGAGAATTTGTAAGCCCCTTGCAGTGAAGTGCTTGTAAACTAGCATATGGGACTCAGAGTAGCATACAAGTCTGAGATGGGGAATGGCTGCTTTCTGTAGATACACCAGCGTGTACAGAATACGGCAGTAACCGAGCGCTCTACACTGAGTTAATGCCAGTGCAAACACAAGTATACATTAGCAAATTATAGATTTAGTTTGGAAATTAAAGTAGGCTTTTAAGTGTTGAAAGAGTGAGTTTTTAAACAGCCTTCCACTAATGGGGAAAGGAAATCCATTTTGGTTTCTATGACGTGGTTACTTGAAATACAATGACATAGGATTTGACTGAAGAACTCTTACCTGTATGACCTAGTTCAGATTATGAAGCTGATGTTTCTTTAATGAAATAATACGTGAGTCTTCATAAAGAATGCATTGCATACACTGTAAATAATGATTGCAACATTTGCTTATTTGTGTCAGACACTAGAGTAATTTAATAGTTATTTTTATCCTTCGATCCTTAGTTTTATTTTAATACCCTAAAAGGATTATTTCTTTAAGTTCTAATCCTTTGTCAGAGGCTGTGCCATCACATCATTGTTACACAGGAACTGGAATCAGATAGTTTTTTAATTTTATTTTTCTTAAAGCAGAGCAGGTTGTCATTACTTAAAGAAGCGTGCTTTCCTAAGAAGATAATTTTTGTTAGTGAAATCTTAAAAACCCTGACTTATTCAAGTTTAGCTTATTTATAAGAGAAACTAACAATGATGTGCAAATTTAATCTAAATTTGCATGCTTTTTTGAATCTTTCACGTTTAGTGATAAGTCATTGTGATAGCCCCTAACAGTGGAGTAAATTTCATGTTTCATACTGTGAAAAAAGAATTGTAGATTATGTACATGCCATTAAATATAGTGCTGTATATATTAGCTATAGCGATGTATGAGTTTTGCTTCATGAGTAGTTTTTCTTTCTTTTCAACTGACATAAGGTACACTTTTTTGAGTGAATCTAGGTCAGTAGGTGGTTGAGTCAAAAGTAGACTTGCTGAGCATGCTTTGAACTGAATCTAAAATAACTTGAAACTGTACGTTGCCAAGAAAAAGCATAATGCTATTCTGAGGCCGTATTTCTGAATAGCAAGCAAAAATACACTAAGTGAAAATGCGCCACTCCACCACTGAATTTGTTATTGAGAGCTTGTGGGGAATAGTAAGTTAATGAGGACCTTATTTAAGTCATGGAAGATGTTCCTTCATTTGAAATGATGGTATTGGGCTGTCAAGTTTCTAATGTGTAAGTACCTTTTAAAAATAGCCAGAATGCATTATGGGGACAAGATGAGAGAAGATAGTACGTATTTATTTTTTCATTCATTAATAATTTTTGCTATGGCAAAATAACTTTGTTATGGATGCATATTATTTCTCATGATGTTGTTGTAGCTACACTTCATTCTCTTTTTTAATTATAATTTTAATTAAGTTAATATTCTCTTTACTGTTTTCTTTAGTCATTTTGTAAACACTGCATTGAATTGCATTGAAGCAACGTTTTTTAACCAAACCTTCTCTTGTTAATTTGACAACAAAACATTTTTATACGCTTACAATCAATTGTTGCTTACATGGGTTGTATGCACAATTTGATTCCCTGATTAAGGCATTGAAGCGACCCTTATTTTTATGTAAATATTCTGTCTTCTCTTTAATGGAGTCTAGATAAATTTGTTACACTAACCACATTTTCTGTGCTATGCGTTTAGCAGTAAATAAATTTTAATTTAACTTCCTTTCTCAGAATATTTTTTCCATTCAACTGATGCATTTAAGCTTTTGTATTCCTAATGATTTATAATAGGAAGTACTTATCAGAACTTTTTTGCTTCAGTAAATAGTACTGCATATTTTGTATTGACTTTTTATAATAGAGCAACAGGATTAAATTGAACCTGAAAAATAGCTTACTCTAGGTGATACTTTGCTTTCAACTTAGCATTTGCTTTTAACATTACTTTGTTCTTATTCTACAAAGCTTTTTTCTGATATTGTTTTGATTTCTTTAGTAGCTGAAACAGGAATTTGAAATAACAAATCAGTTTGTAAGGAGTGCCAGCAAACTCTTACATTTAAATACAAAAAGCCTTGCTGTTAATTACCGCCAATATCTATTTGTTTCTCATTATTTTAAGATTTCATAGCTCTCTGTAGTCTCTTCATCTTCAGGCTCCTGTGGAACCAGCAGACCTTTTGCATTCATGAGTGGAAGACTTTTCACTGTTTATGTCAAATAAAGCAGTTTTACAAGAACTAAAAGCTGTGTCTTTGCAAGCCTACATTCAAGAATCTCTGAAGGTTACCAGTTTCACTAGGGCATCTCCAGTCCCGTGCCGATACTGGCATTATTTTGCCACTGTCTTCTTGTATGCTGCTGCTGCTTCCACTGAGCTTTGCCTTTCAGTCCACACCGAGCACCTACCTCAGGGCTATGACTGGGATTTTTGTGGATGGTAGCTGGGTTCTTATAAATGGGAGATAATTTCCCTGAGAGATCCGATTGAAACCCTTTTAACTAGGTATAGTCATGAAATTTAAAAATAAAATTAGCTTGGAAGATTTCTGTAGAAACAATTCCAAGAGCTGTTGGGGAGAATGGAGGAATACCTTCTTTTTTGACCCCAAATGCCCAGGGTAAGCCCTTTTAAAGAAATAAAATAGATAAAAGAGATATTGTGTTACATTTTATTGGATGATGGTGTACAATAATAAGATAGACAGATAAGAATGTAGTCAACCATTCTCGGGTTCTCCTAGAAGGGAGTCGGACTAATTGCAGGGAAGAAAATGCAAATTAGCTAATTGTCAGTATACTGTGTTTTGATGTGCTTATGCACTGGAAAATGCAAGGGACTCTGTATGGCTAAATCCAATCAAATGTAAGACAAGAAATCATGGTAAAATCTCAGGGGATAACTAGTAAATTTAAATACATGTCTTCCTCTAGTAAAAGAAATGTAACGTAGTATTCTTGGATAAAGGATATTCACTATATAACAACATAATTTAATAACAGTCATACTTGTTATTTAGATATTTTACTGTTTCCTGCTTAATAAAATGTCTTTATTGGTATTGCTCTCCCATACCTTTTCAGTTTGGTGGGCTCTTATTTTCGTATTCAGTATCAGACAGTGTTAATGACCATGCATGTTATGATTCATCTCAGGTTTGAATTACTGGATTTGTGGGTGTCTTGTCAGTTTTCCTTAACTTCTGAATCATACTTTCAGTCTTGGCAGTCCTGAGTTTAGTGTACAGTATAGAAACTCATAAGCAGCTATATAAAATTTAAAAAGGCTAAATATTGACATTACATCTTGACTTCCTATCAGACAGGTATCTGTGGTATATGTCTGCATGTGGAGGTTTTTCAGAAACCTGATACAAGCTGTGGAAATCAAAAGGTTTTAAAATATTTCAATTTTTCCTTCTTGTTCCCCTGTTCTTCTATTTCTACTAGTCTTTTATTTATTATAATTTAATTTATTTAAAGGTCATGTATGGACTTTGAAATACTGAAATACTTTGACATTTTGCATTCTCAGAATGCAAATGAAGGGGAAGGAAACAATACAAAGCCAACAGTTGAGTAGTTGGAATTCATATGTGGTTAGATACACCGCTTTCTGAGATACAAGCTGAATGTTTAACATTAGTTCAGAATGTTCTTCCTATTTAGATAGTTTGCTATCTGTATTTCATATTGAACTGTACCATGACCTAACTTATAAAAAGAACCATGACATTATCAGAGATTCGTAGGAATCAGATAAAACATGTTATCTTTTGCATATTATATAAAATATTTGAGGGTAGTTTCAAGACTCTTATGTTCTTTGAAACATGAGGGTCATTAATTGTTTTAGACACAATTTTATTTTCAGGAAGTAAAAATACAGGTTTGCATCTAAAGAAAGTTAAATTTCAAGTATTGATACTTCAAAATTGCTTGTGTAAAGCAACGTCAAGGCGCTACAAGAACAATGTTCTTGGAACTAATTGCTGTACGCCATTAATTGCTTGAGATGTGCAGTGATGTAAATAAAAATGGAATGAGTTATTTTTCCTGCTGTATACACTTGAAAATTATATAAGCTCTTGAGAGCCAGAAGTAGTTGACCAATCTTATTCTCACAAACACAGACAAGTACTGGATGAAGCTGTAATTCCATTTTATTCCTCAAAAAGATTTTCTGATATTTCTCTTGTCTGAGTTTCTATTTATCTTTTTAAAGCAAACATTCAAGAAGTTACTTTTTTATTAATGTGTTCTAAAATGCGGTTTTACAAAGTAAATGTAGTAAATGTTAGCCTTTTAAAAATGTAATCTTCTTGTGTTTGATAACACAAAACCTTTCATAACATTTAAAACATTGTTTATTTAACATTTTAAATATTGTTGTAGAAGTATTCACACCATATCAGATAAAAGACTTATCTAGCCTGATGTATCTCCAAGACTGGCTTGTAGTGGCTGTCTAGGGAAAACTGCAGCTTACTATGGTGGTACCACCCTGGTATGTTCTTCAGTTCCCAACACAATGTGGCTTGGCATTCTGTGAGAGTATTGGGTGCTATCTTCATGGGTAGCCTTTGATGAATTTTAATCTTCCTTGAAATGGTCTAATGGTCTTTGAAAGGTGAACTTTTAACACCTAAAGTTTTTGATGAAAATAAGTTTAACACTAGAATTGCACATTTTGAGAAATACCTTTTTTTAATTTTGGATCTATCCAAACCAGAAAGTTGTACTCATTATCCCCTTGTCCTAGAAGTAACAACAGTTACACCCTGTTAACTTTCTTGTTAATGATTGATTGTGATTTGCCACATTAATTCCTGAGTTGTCCTTTCTACTAATCTCTTCAGCCACTCATAGCTACTGAAAGCCATTATCTCTCACTGCTAATTCTTGTAACCTTTTTCTGTATAATTTCTGTTTCTATCCTATCTTTTTGAGTTGACTGAATCAGAATGATATGAAGCAATTGAAGTCCTCATAGTGGTTTTATGCAATGCCATAATGGTAATGATTTCCATTGGGGTTTTTTGGAGGGACTCTTGGGTTTGTGTTTGTGGTTGGCTGTTTTGTTTTGTTTGTTGTTGGTTTTGTTCTGTTTTTAAACTGTGGGAACTTAGTTGCTCAATGCTGAGCTGATATTTTATAGAATTACCTATCACAGCTAAAGGCCATTCCTGATGGATAATGATTCAAAGGTTTTCTATAAACAACACACTGATATAAAATGATTCTTCTCATTTATTTTATTTCTTCATTAGACAGTTTCTTCATGTCCCTCAGTTGATTGCCATCAGCTTTTGTACTATATGTGCAGACTTTGTTACCTCACTTTTCACCTCATTTTTCAAATCACTTATGAATATATTAAACTGTATGAACTCTGCTATTAGTTCCAGCGAGGTCTCTGATCATTCTTTCCACTTGAACTGATTGTCCCATCTTACTGTTTCTTCTTGTTTAATGGGGTGGTGACTCGCATGATGAGCTTTTTTCTTCCATGCAGCTTAGTTTCTTTGAAACATATTGTAGATCTTGTTGAATGCTATTTGGAAATCCACATTGACTAGATCAACTGCATAGCAATTAAAACTGATTCTCTCTTGCCTGTGTGTTTGTTTACATCTTCAAAAGAACTTTAATAAATTTCTGAGGCACGGTTTCTCTTTCCAAAAGCCGTGTTTGTACTTTTTCGCTTTGGTTACATTCATTCTCATGTCTGCAGTTTTATTTCATCTTACTGTTGTTTCTGCCAATTTGCCTGACATGAATATTTTTTCCCTGCCTGTAATTGCAGGGATCACTGCTGTAATCCTTACAAAGAATTCAGTTTAGTTTTTTTCATTTTCCATTCCTTTGCTTCAATGTGTTTATAAGTGAGAAGTTACATGCTACTGTTAATAATTAAACTCTTCCATTCTTGAACTTCCTTAGAACTGTTGGAAGAACAGTTCCTGGTGTTCCTTGTGTTACCTTTGTGGATTTGTCTGATAGCCTGTTCTACTAGCACTGTTTGAGGCAGATCAGTGCTTACTCTAACAAAGAAGGTACCTGATTTGTGAGTCTACTTAAGCTTCTTCTTATGAAAAACAGATTGAAACAAAGAAAGTCAATATTTTCCTTGCAAAGTACTCAACAAGTCTTCTATACTCTCATCATTTGTTGACCTTGGAGTCTCTAGTAATCTGTCTGCTTTGGATAAAAGGTTTAGTATTATTTTTTGTCTTTAAGCTACCAGAATTTATAGTCTTACCTGTCTAATAATTTGATCATGCTTTGATCATCCTTTTTAAAAGTATCCTTTCTTTGCTAATTATAATAGTCACATTTTCCTGCGGTTTTAATTAAGACCATGGTATCTTTCCAGGTGGCATGGAGTCCACTTCTCTTTCAAATTAGTTCTTCTTCTTGAAATTAATCACAGCTGTAGTGGATTTTTTTACATTGTTGCTCCTAGAATCCTGCTCCAGGATAATATCCCAGTATATTATGCAGACTGTTAGAAAGTGTCTTCCAGCAGAAACGTTTTGATCTAAGTTCTGCAAACTGCTTATGATTAAGAGTTTTCATAGTAGCTTTTCTCTTAAGCAGTAATTTTATGATGTCTGTAACATCTTTTTATTCTCATGACAATTCCTAGCATCATACTTACCCAATCAGTAGAGGAATGTTTGAAGTCTCCTATTATTTTTTTCTTTCCTCTGCCTTCACAGACTTTGTGATTTCGCTTAGTTTGCTGCAGCCACAGTCAACCATTTTCTGGATGACTGGTAGTATAGATGTAAGAATATGCTTTCCTATTTAAACCTTAACTGTCAGTCCATTGGGGTTTTATATTAATCATTCCTGCAAGTAATTAGGCTTGCTTCGCTTGTGGCAACAATCCTCCATGTGTTGGGCACGACCTATTCTGTTTCCTTTAATGTGGGTTCTTTTTACTTGTGCTGTGATCTGTAAAGATTGTTGAAGAAACCACTATCTTTCTTTCAGTTCCACATGTTTGCCAAGCAAACCCAAAAGCTATATAAAGCTTTCTTAGACTTCTGTAGAAAACGACATGCTCCTAGTGTGGGATTCTGACATTTCAAAGAAAACTGATCTGCTTGTAACTCACCTTGTCACAGATACATTAGATGAAAAAGCCTGAGAGAAGTACTGCAAATGTTTTCCATTTCATTAGTAATATTTAATTTTCAAATAGTTTTATCTTGTGTGCCATCTTAGTAGTCTTCAGTGGATATTTTCTGCCTTTTAAAAAATATACAAACAAAAACCCTTCTGCAAGATAACTAAATGTTTTTTTCAGCATTTTTAATACTGTGTTATATTTTTGTACCTGGAAGTGGTGTGCACCAGGCATATCTCCATGACTGGGTGGGTTTGGAAGTTATTGCAAGTTGGGAAGTCTTTTCTTTCGTCTTGAAATTAGTTGGAACAGAATTAAAAAAAAAGCCTAAATGAAATGAAAAAGAAGTTAAGGTGAAAGAAAGATTAAGCAAAGAAGAATAATTTGGGAAAAGGTGGATGTGGATAGTGTCTCAGAGGAAATATGGTGGATTTACAGGTTTGAGATTTGGAAATACAGGTTATTGAAATTGACTGTAAACTATATGACTGTTACTACAGCTGTATGCCTGTTACAAAAGATAGGAATGTTCCATTGCAGAGAATGAGGAAAAGAGGTGAAAAGTACTTAAGAAGATTTTGGACATACTCATCAGCTAAATCTTTAAATCTGTTCTATATTGAATGAGGAGATTCCTACATTTGTTGAATGATGTTTTGCCAAGTACAGAATGAGTTGATATGGCATTTTTTTAAATGGTGCAGTGTTTTTAGGTGAGAGGAGGTATTACTTTTAGAGTCTTCTTTTGCATTTTTGTAGTTTGAATAATAACACTTGTCTAAAGGGGTTTGATAGTTTTAAAGCAGAAGAAAAATATTTCTAAAAATTAGGTTTCTAAAGTCATGGCTGATTTTTAAATGTGTGAGTACAGCAGTGCCATGTAGCTTCTACTTGAAATCTGCCTCTTTCCTACCTCTTAAATGTTGAGTATTCTTATCTGTTTTAGCAAGTACAGTGGAAGGGTAAAGAGAGAAGTTTTGTTGTCTTGTAATTTTAATAAAGAAATAAAATTTTGGGTTGAATTTTAGATGGGTATTTCAGAGGCCACTATAAATCTCAAATTAGAACAGATTGTTTGTTTAGAAGTTATTCCTTACGCTCTTTGCAATACTTGCAAGTTGCTTAATTGGTATTATAGCTGCTACTAGGCCAATCTCCTTGCAAATAGTAGAATATATTGTTAGAATGGCAGTAACTCTTCTGTTACAGGGTGGGAGTCATGACAAAAACAGAGAATTCAGTGCATAAAAGTGAAAAAAATGAAGATGAATTTGTAATTGAATAAAATCTCATTGTTTATAGTAAAGGAAACAATTAGGTTTGCCACGGGATGATTTTTGAACTATTTTAATTTGTGAAATGACACGGAAATTAGTAAATATTTCCCTCATAAAAAGCAGCATTTCTTCTGGCCATTTCAAACCCAGAATGAGTTGCATATTCTTTATGTGGTTCATTCTTCAACTCAGCATATTTTTTGTGGAAAGTTAAAAGCTTTTTCCTTTTTCTCCTTGACAGACAGTAGTAACATTATCTATTACCATTCCTGAATGTTAATGGCAATACATTTAGCTTAATTGCAATCCAATATATTTTTTTAATATCAGGATTATAATTTCAGATTTTTTTTATTCTTTTCACAGAATATAAATGAAGAATGATGCCATATTCGTGCATTCTATGTACAGCCCCATAAGGATCTTCCCTAAGGAGTTGCAGTAACAAACACTGAGAATAATTTTTCTCCAGTACCATGTGGTGAAGCAGAGGAACTGCAATAGTCCACTTTTGTACAGGCTAAAGACTTAAAATGTTTGTTATTTAATGAGCAGAAGCAGTTCTGGAGTGAATTGAACTTCTGAAAATGCGGCCATGGACTGGTTCCTGGCGTTGGATTATGCTCATCCTCTTTGCTTGGGGAACTTTACTCTTTTATATTGGTGGACACCTGGTACGAGACAGTGAGCACCCAGATCACTCTAGTCGTGAATTATCCAAGATACTTGCTAAACTTGAACGTTTAAAGCAGCAAAATGAAGACTTAAGGCGGATGGCAGAATCTCTCAGGTAGGATCTAAAAGTAATTAGAAGTTTTCAGGAAGTGGTTGGAATATGAAACATCAGAAATTGAACTGGAAGGGTTGTTTGTGGGTTTGTTTGTAAAATCATGTTTAACATTTGAGAGTATGGCTAAGTGTTTTAATCAGTGCTGTAACTAACTGAAAATATATTGCAAAAACCTTTAAACAAATATTGCATTTAGTTTTGTTTTAATATAGTAATTATTTAGCAGTCATTTAATGGTGTTGAAGTGTTACTGTCACAATAACTGAGTTCTGTAGGTGATTAACTCCTCAATGCTGAGTTCAAACAAGTGTAATTGTTATGATATTCAAACCAATTAGAACAGCTGGTGACTTTTCTACACTTCTACAAGCAGTAGCTGGAAGAGCTCATTTGTATAGCTTGAAGATAAACATGGACCTTGCCAAAGACCTGCAGCAGACTGCTGCCTTATGGGAATTATTTTAACTAAGTTTTTTTCCCTTGCTTTGCTTCTAAACTTGTAGCGATACTGGTAAAATAGTAGGATAATCTCCCTTTTTATAATTATTTGCTGCATCACAATGGGTACAATTACAGTTTAAAGTGTTTTCTTCCACCTTTTCAGACAGACAGCTTTTAACATAGACTTCAGGTATCTCCTTTACCAAGAACTTGCAAGGGGGAGCTTCTTAGGCAGAATGTGTACCGGAGTCAGACTGGACCTAAATACATGGACATCACCACACACAACCTCAAAGTCCTGATGAATCGTGGAGACAAGTGCAGGGGCTTCATACATTGTAGGAAGCTAAAGAAGAACAAAGCTCAAGACAAGATTTTGCAGAATAAGGGATTGATGTTTATTTTTAAAATCTCTGAATTCACTTACCATCTCTTTCACAACTGCATGCTCACAAGCACCAGGACATGTGTGCAGCAGTGGTCTGGCCAGGATTACCTGTATGGAGCATGGAGAACAAGGAGCACTGGCAGTTGAGTCTCCATCATGTCTCTTGGGTGGTTCTTACTTGGCAGTAAGAAACTAATTTTGAACCTGCCTTTCAATACACTTTAGGATCAGATGCCATTTTGGATCTTCTACCTTGCTATTTTGCTTTATAAATAATAGGAAAAAATATGGAATTGCACAAATCTCTTTGTTTTCCTTAATAGGGTGTTTTAGGGTTCTAGTCCTGCTCTTGTTACCTTGTCTTTAAGTCAGCTTGTTTCTCCCCTTCATTTGAATGAAATCACACTTGTGGACTCTGTAGCAGTGAAGTGAATAACTTTGCTCTTAACCCTGTTCTGATGTTTCTTCTGGCGCATTCTCCCTCTTTTGTGCATAGTCAGGGCCATTGGATCTGGTAGGCTGGGTAGACTTCCCTGCCTTACTGAATTTTCACTCTGTTCCTGGTTTCCGGACTGTGCTGTAGATATGGCTGCATGCTGATGAGGCTTCTTAGCTTAGGAAAGCAAGCATCTTCGTTTTGAGCATGTCAGCCCTGAAGAAGTACCTTGGCATTCATGTGGTGCTGCACAGAGGTGGAGAAATATTGCTGACCTAAGTGCCCTTTGCAATAAGCATAGATAATCTTCACCTTTAATAATATGGCTGTTAATGACTGAGTAGGCTGTTGTTTTCTAAGGTCAATTTACTAATATATGATGACAACTGCATAGGCAAAAGGTGTATTTTTTGTTGACAAAATGGTGTAATGTAGAGTACGCTGCTATTAAGAAAGTTAAGCGAGATCCTATATTTGAATAAATACAATATCTTTTAAATTCATTTAATATTAGACAATAATAGTAAACCTTAGGGTTTGTTGCCTCAAAGGGAGAAATACTTGGCCTTGAATGTAAAAATAACCACCTTCCATGCTTTCAGGTCCCCATGTTTGGCAGACTTGAATAAATGATAATGAGATGTATTGCACAGTCATTGAAATATAACCTGTTCAAAATACATAGTGACTAGAATAGAGTAAATCTTGATTTTACTGGTGACAGGGTACTCTACCTCTCAGGAAGGAGGCTGTAGATACAGGAGATGTGTAGATACAGGCTAAACTGTATTTTAGGCAGTGGTGATTTCTCTAAACACCTTTCTCTGTTTCCCTGACTTATCTGTATTCAGATAAATATTACATTTTCAGTGGCCAAATTTTAAAAAATAGCTTATACTGTTGATAATTTTTCATGATTTATAGAAATAAAAACATTAGTTCTAATCTAAACATTTTAGAGTAGAACATTCTGGCATTCCTTCTCTGTTTCAGTTAATTGCTGCAGGTTTCTAGGATTAGATTAGGTGATACAAAACTGCCTTAACTGGACTCTGTTCAGCGTCTTTTTTGTGAGTATGTTGCTGAAAAATATTTCTGAGACCTTTCTTTGAAGTGGATGTAGGTAACTACAGGAGAATCTGAAACTCTTGCATCAGAAAGCTGAAAATTACTTTAAATGCCATTTTGAACAGCAGCACATCTCTAGGTTCAGTAGTCAGCACTGGTCAGAAATGAAGACCCGTATTGGGTTTTCTGTGAGGGGTTTTTGGTTGCGTCTTTGGTAACAGGGGAGCGGTTATGGAGATGGCCCTTTAAGAAGCTACCTGAAAAGCTCCCCCTTTGCCTTTGTCAGACCCACCTCTGACCAGGGCCAAGCCAATCAGCACCTCTGTGAATTCATGTATTTCAGGGGGGTGCAGGGCATGCCTCTCTCTCTCTGGCACCGACCCTGACCAGCGCAGCCCCAGTTGCGAGTGGCGTGGCCCCGGCCTTGCCCGGCTGGGCTTGGCCGGCCCTGACCACAACTTAAGCTTAAGCCCCGCTGCAGCTCCATCCCGAAAAGAGAGAGAGAGCTGGGAACTCCAGAACCACCAGAAGAGACCTGCAGCGGAGAAAGGAGCGGGGCCCGAGGAGAACAACTTTGAAAAACACCAAGGTCAGTTTGAAGGGAAGAAAAGAGAGGGAGGAGGAGGAGGACACAGAGCCCAGGTTCCCCTTTTGCAACCCATGGCGAGAGCCAGGTCGACCGGCCTGTCCTACTCTGGCAGGGGGATTGGACTAGATGATCTTTTGAGGTCCCTTCCAATCCCTAACGTTCTGTGATTCTGTGAATCCGGGCAGTGTGTGCTGGAGCAGTTTGTGTGTGAGGGAACTGTGACTGTGGGCAGACCCATATTAGACTTTTGAGGACTTTTTCCCCTATGGAAAGGGGGCCACATGGAAGCAGAGAGAGAGACTGGCAGAGTCTTCCTACTCCAGAGGAGCACATGGCGCAAAAACTGACTGCAGCCCCAACTCCCATTCCCCTGCACCTCAAGGCAAAGG
>NW_010202703.1:1001-65736 GCF_000695765.1 Mesitornis unicolor | reverse complement strand
CGGGGAGTTTGAGAGTCAGGCTGGGCTTTCATGGCTCTGAAGGAAGGTGTCGCCCACGGCCTCCTTCGTTCCCTGCCAAGAGCCGGAGAGAGCCACGGGCAAGCCCCCAAAATTGCCCTCAAGCCAGCGGCCTGCTTTGCTCCTGGAGACGCCCCGGGCCATAGCGGCTCCTCAAGGGAGGATCCAGAGTTGAAGTATCGGTCGTTCTAGCCTCAGCGGGTCTCTCCCATGGTGTATCCCCGCGGCATGTCTCATCTCAGTGGGGTCTTTCCCCCAGTGGCTATCCCCTCTAGGGCCTCTCCCCTCAGCGGGTTCCCCCATAGTGGGTATCCCCTCAGCGGGTTTGTTGCCTCAGCAGCTCTCTCCCCTCAGCGGGTCCCCTCCATGGTGGGAACCCCCTCAGCAGGTATCTTCCTTCAGTAGGTCTCCCTTAGTGTTTCTCTCCCCTCAGCAGGTCTACCCCATGATGGGTCTCTCCCCCACACTGGGTCTTTCGCCTCAGGAGGTCTCACCCCACAGGAAGGGTTAAAAGGGTCATAGCTCAGAGGTTCCTTTCACCCCAGGTCAGGGTAGTGCTCTATTGTGAAGATACAAGGGAAATTGTGATATTATGACATGGAACACCCACACCTGTGTCTGTAATGTGTGAGGAATCTGGTTTTTAAATGGGAGGGTGGGGGTGGGTTTTCCTGTCAGAGCTATAAAAGGAGTGTATTTGATGCAGAATGTGACACATGGAGCCTAAAATCTATATTTCTATAAAATAGAAAGAAGGCAGTAAAATCTACAGAAGTGTGTTTGTTGGCTATTTGTTAATCATGTATGGTTACATGGAAATACCCCTGCCTTAGGGGTTCAAGCATCCCACTGCAAAGAATATGATTTTATGTTTGTACTGTCTATGTGAAGACTCAGGTGTGATGCTGAGGGAAATAAATTGTGCCTTGGTGAAAATGACGGAGACCCGAGATTGTAGAGGGATGGGGACACAATGATGGAACACTCCAAACCCAGAATTATTATTAAGGACATAATCCTGTAAATGCTGTGAATTTAATGCATGAAATTCATATAATGTGACTGATCCCACTACAACCAAATACGCTCTTTTGTAAAGCCTGGTTTTGCTGAAGTGTGAGTTTTGCCTCTGGATTTGTAGCAGACACCTTATTTCTGAACATGTCTGAAGGTTGATCCCAGGGGTATTAAGAAGTGAGAGGGGAAAAAACAGTTTCTACTTTGAGAGACTAACCAAATTCTGCAGAGGCTTCTGCCACTGACTTCAATAGCCTTTGGATCTGTTACAGTATCCTTAAACCCAAATCCACACAAGCACTTAAAGGAACACTTAGAATACTGAAAAAGGTAACAGAGTTCAATTACATTACAGTAAAATCCGAGATAAAGTTAAAAACACAAACCTGCATGCTTAACTAATGTATAACAAAAGCAGTGTAATCCCCCGTCCAAGCTGACATTCCTCACTTAACTCTCATGGTTATGGTCAGCTTTTGAAGTGTCCACAATACATTTTATTGAGAAGTTGTACAGGCTGGTACAACATGTTCTATTTAGGCACAACAGGATGTGGAAAAGGTAGCTTTCTCTTCTCTTTTTTTTTGTCTTTTAATTTCCTGGTTTATTTATGTTTTTACTAAGCTGAGGAAAAAGCAGAGAGATTTGTATCCTGTATTGCTTGAAGAAAAGAAAGCATGTATTTTAAATACTGAAAGCTAGAATAACTCCTCCAAAAGAAGAAACATGTTTAGCAAATTTTTTAATGTATTACATAGAATATAGTTCTGCACTCAGTAATTTCTTGAAGGAGGACAGAAACTTGTATACAGTTTGTGTCATACAACATAATGTGTTACAGAATTCATTTTCTGCTCTGCTTTATTTCAGTTCAATGCAGTTCCCCCAGGTTTATTCTTTGATTACAGCTTGTATTGTCTACCTTGGGAACTGAAATGGTTACTGCCAAACTGCTCAGCCTTTCAATTGCCAGGAGAATTAGCAACATTTTTTTATACCCAGTTTGCTAAAATGGACCTTGCAGACCCCTTCCCATACACTGTAGAAGTGTATGTTTAGCAAGGTAGCAAAAATATCAATGCGGGGTTTTTTTCCAAAATAATTACTATTCATGGAGAGCTTTAATAACAAATACTTCTGCTTCCTTAGCACTTCCCAGCTCGGGATCTCAAAACAATTTATGTACGCTAATGAATTAAGACTCACAACCAAGGTCACCACGCATCTCCTTTTTCCCAGACTAAGAGATTTTCTTTTTTTCGCTAAGAGATGTTGTTCAAAGGATATTGATGGCTTTCAGTATTTGTTTGGGATTTTGGATGCGTAGCAGCCCTGCTGGAGCGGTAGCTCTGACCAGGCTTTTGTATATCCAGAAACCAGACACGTCCACCATGCATGTGCAGGGAGCCCTTCTGCCTTTTGTTGTGTGGCGACCATCTGTGCCACACATGCAAGGAATGTCTGAGGTTTCCCGGCAGATAAATAGGGCAACATCCTTTGTGAGGGGGTGAATAAACAAATTTTCTTAAGGGGAGCAGAGAATGGTTTATTGGTTTTTATCTTTGATTGTTTTTACCTAAGCTACTCTTATTATCTTTTGTAGTACCACTTATGGGCCTTCGAACCTGTTTGTACTGGATACTGCGATAAGAAGTGCATAACTAACCCGGGTCCTTGTCCTAAGGAATCACACTGCTCTGTCTGGTGGAAGGATTTCTAATGGAAGGCAACGTGAATGAGGCAACAGAATTTCGGTCAATGTCTAGAAGTACATACATATTTTTCTGGCAGGTTTAGAATTGGTGGCAGAATGAAGGTAAGGGTCTAAGGATAAAGCTGCAGAGTTACCTACCTGGGTCTTGGGATCAGGTGCCTAAATAAATGATGTGATTTTCGAAAGAGGAAATAGCTCCCTTTTCCAGTTATTGTTTATTTCGATGTCAAACACAGATCTGCTGGTTTTAGTAATCCCAGTATGGGTTAACAAGTAGGAATCAGGGTTGTTCTGGCTAACCTGACTCACAAGAACCCCCAGTTGGAGAGAATCACTGTAGCTAAGATCTGTAGTCCTTAGGGGAACAAGTTATAGACAAGCACGTGCAAACTAACACCAGAGCTTTGTTGACCCTCATGTGCACAGCCTGGTCATCCGACTCATGGGCTCCTAGGTGCTAAGGCGTGCTGGCCCATGAGCATGGGTATGTGTTTATATCTGCATCAGTTAGTATTGGTCAAATATTAAAAAAAGGCCCAGCAAAGGTCTGTCTAGCCCCATATCCTGCCTCTTGATAATGGCTAATAACTTGTCTATGGAAAACAGGACGAGTATAGAGTGATACTTCCTTTGGTAAACCCTCCCAGCTTCCAGTGGTTTCTGGTTTAGAGACCTTCCTGAGCTGGAGGCTGCAGCTGTATCATTGTTTTTGATATTCCTTGATGGACCTTTTTTCCATAAAATTGTCTAATCGTATTTTTTTTTAAACACTCTTGTATTTTTGGCTGCCATAACATCCCGTGGCAATGGGTTCCACAACATCATTAGGTGTTGTGTGAAAATGAACTTCCTTTTGTTTGCTTTTGAACCTGCTCGCTGCCTGCCAGTTTGAGTTTTTCTGTTAAGACTGCTTTTAAATAATCATTGCTGTTTACCTTCTGCATGCTGTAACAGCTTGTCTAGAACTTCATTGTTATTCTCCTTGTTTTCCAGGTTGAAAGGCTCTGGTTTGCTTAAGTTTTCCCTGTTCTAAGGTTTTCCAACGTCTTTTGTGCAGCTTTGGTATGCTTGTTCTTGCCTTTTCTGTAGCTTTGCATTTTCACAATTACTGGAATGTCCTTCAGTACTGAAGAGATGGGTGTACTATGGATTTATATGGAGGTATAATGCATTTTTTGCTTTGTTCTTACTCTTCTCCTAAAAATTCCTCACAGGACAATTTCCCCCAATTTCTGACACTGTGCTGATCATTTCAGAGAACTATCTGCTTCTCCAGGATTTATTTCATGACTGCTAACGGCTGATTTAAAGCTCAGTGAGGATGGCTCTCTCCTCACACATTATTTTTGATTTATGAACTTTGAATTAAATTTGCTATTTTAATACTCACTCACTGAGTAAATTTTAGGTTTCATTTTTGGGAATGGCTTTGTATCATCAGCCACCTACCTACAGCACTTCCAGATCATGTCTGGCATATGAAACAGCAGTAGTTGCATCACAGGCCCTATTCAGTGTCTGCTGGGAGCTCCCTGATCACTGATGTTGAACATCTTTTTCTCTTGGTTATGATCTTTTCACCAGTTATGTCACTTACTCTTTCTATAATTTTTCTTGCAGTAAGGCTCATTTATGAGCTAGATTTCATACCATAGTTAATAGTCTGGCAATTTCCCATGTGGCACCTGTGGGGATTATCAGTTAATCCTCGTATAATTTTGTTATTTTCATCTGTGCTGCCTTAAGTTCATTCTCCTTGCAAAAAGGCTACAGGTTTCTGTATTAAACGTAGATACAAAGATTCATTGAGCTTTCTTGCTATCGCCTAATCACCTGGGAATGTTTTTTAAATACCTCAGTTTGCTCTTGGTACTGTGAACTGCTCAGACTGAGGCACAGATTGGAAGAGTCCTGTGTTTTTCTGTGGTCAAGTTGCTTTGGGATTTTTGGCCCAGTAGCTGAACTTCTCTGTATCTGTCTTTAAGGATAATGACACTCGTTCTCTCACTGGAGAATTGAATCTGAAATACAGTAGTGTGTGAGGAGTTAGGAAATCTGAGCTCAAAGTTATTCTAGAAATGGGTGATTAGATGGAGCATCCTAAAATAAAGAACAGAGGGACAGAAAAGGGAAAAGTAAAATAAATTTTAAAAAACCTTTTCCTAATTATGGTAATAGGCTACAGTTTTGGCATTTTTGATGTGTGAAGCTTTTCAGCTTAACTGCTAATAGTTCACATGAGTAACATTATTCAAGTTCATTTATACAAGTTCATTTATACAGTACCAGGTTAATTTCTATAGTATGCTTATAAGGAGACATAAAAATGTTTTTAAATGTAAAGGACCTGATATCCTAATTATTCTGTAATAACTACTTTTTGTATATAAACTCTCTATACCTTACTAGGTTTGTTCTTTTATCTAATGAGTTAGTTAATTAAAATACAGCATTATTCTCCTGTTGTCAAAAAAAGCAGCCAGGTACTTTGCAAACTTGATTAGATAAATGTTATTTGTATGAAAATTCCATGATCAAGCAACCGCCTGCCCTACAAATCATGTTGCTCCATCACTATATCTCTGTGGAGAGAGGACCTAAGTGGTTATGAAAACCAGTGTAAAGGCATATTTTTAATGAGTTCTGCAGACAGCCGAAGGACAGGGAGGACATATTCAAGAGAGCATAGTCTTGCTTGCATCTGACTGACACCCACTGAAATGTGCATTAACCACCTTCTGGATGAGATGTGTTTCTTTTCAGGACAGCTACTTGTGTTGTGTACTGTGACTTTCATTAAAACCTGTCATGAGAAATCAGGGGTTAACAGAATCTTGTTCCCATAGCATTAACCCTACATAAATGGAGTATATAGTAATCACAGTTCAGGTAGATTGAGTTTCGTGTGAGATCTTGAAATGTTTATTTTACGGCATCCTTTGCTGTGTTTGCATAGCATTGCTGATGCCTTTCTCCAGATGAGAACACGCAGGAACGCAAAAGGCAGGTGGTTTGCTCAAGGACATGAGAATTCATCTTCAGTGCAGTTAACTGGTGCCTTATTAGCACTTGTGTTAGCTGTGCTTTGGACTGTGAGCTACTAGCATTCCTTAACACCATATCTTGCAAGAAAATTGGTTCCAACATCCAAAGCCTTGTTTTGGTGTTGAGAGCTGGTAGATTCGGTCCTGGGTGATGTAGCTCTGTCTGAAGCATTGCCAGTCTCAGAGTTTTGCCTGTGGATGGGAAGCAGAATTCAGGTTGACACTGAGTCGGTGTTGGCTGTGGTGAGGACAGAAGCACAGAGGGGAGCATAGCTGAGATGGGACCTCAAAAGTCTGGATTCTCAAAGCTCTCCTTTAATAGAATGGGATATTTATGGCCTTGATAAAATTAGGGAAGAAAGATGAGGATTGTCTCATGCTATAGCCTAAAAATGTTGGGAAATTCTGTTGCTGAGGTTTGCTAAAAGATTAGAAACTTTTCAGATATCTCCCTCAGCAATAAACGTGTCAAAATGTGAAAATATCCTTCTCAGAAACTGGGAAGCATCAATGTGTCAATCTCTTTGAAGATTTTGCTGATGCTGGGGTTATGGTTTGATGTAGTCAGCGTATGGTTCTTTCATTGGAGAAAACAGATTCAAATGCAAAAATGAAGATAGAGTAACACTTCTGCAGCTTTCTTTGTAAACAAATCAGAAACTTTAAGGCCGGGATAAGAACACCATGGCTACCAACTGGAATAACTCGGCGTAGGCTTGATAGAAGGAAATGATAGGTTTCAAGTATTTGCTACCTCACAGGAAGATTGTAACGAAATCCAGCCAGCTTCAAGAGAAAAACAAAACCTATTGATTTTATTCCAAGGGAAGAAAGAGAAAAAGAACAGATGTATGGAGTCTTCTGTCCACTTGCTGCAATCTGCAGTGCTGACTTAGAAACAGATAATGGCTTAGCCTCTTTTCTTCTTGTGCTTCCTTCTGTAGAAGTGCCCTGGCTTAAACACCAAAAAGATTCGGTTTGGGGTAGTAGAAAGGAGGCGGAACAAGGACCTCACGCAAGAACTGGCCTAAACTCTGAGGAGGTTTGTATAATCTAATTTACAATAAAATGGTATTTACAATGTTATCAGACAAAGCTTAGCAGTGTTAAGTTAAACAGCATATAATGTGATTAGTGGGGGAGTCATGCCCATGATGTCATACACATTCTCTGAACTCTTGGAATGGGCAGATAATGTCTCAGGCATTTATTCTCTTGTGACACATAAGAAAAGCTCTGTAAAGATTTGGGGGATGGGAAGGAAATGTGCATGTACACAGGCTTGACAGCGTGCATGCAGCTACAGTGGCGCTAACACTACAGACGGCATCTCCCTTTGGCTCAGAACTCGACCTGTGGTTGCACCCTGCTATCATAGCACTGTGTCGTGGTTAAAACAGGCCTTTGGGAATGGTTTAGAAGCTCCAAGTTCTATTCTTGACTCTGCCACAGACTCGGTTTTTGACCGCTTAATCTGCTTTGCCTCCAGTAACTCCATTTTTAAGTAGTAAAGATAGTCAGCCATATCTGTAAAGTGCCCTGAGTGAAGAGCTGTATGGAGATGGAAACCACTGGCATTCAGTTCATTATGCAGAACAAATACAGCTAGACCACAAAGAGCTTTGCTGCAGATAACAGCAAGCAATTTCACAGTTAGTAATGGCCCATTCATAGAAAATGAAATCTTTATCTTTCTGTCTCTCTGAGGCATGCAAAATGGTATTAAAAATTTTGGCTAGTCTAATTAATCTGGTAGGGAATACAAATCTCAGCTATAGGTTCACATCAAAGATAGTCAAGACTGTATTTATTTTAAAGCATGTTTTGGTTTTAAAAAGCTCTTGCTAAAAGCTCCTGAATCAGACAAAACAGTCCTTAAATTTTAAAATTATTGCAGTGTTTGTGAAAGGACAGATTCTGGAGTAATTCCATTAAAACAAAGTATTGTACTCCCCATGTCCACCAGGAACAATGGATTTACAATCTAGCCCATGCTATTTCATGCATGTTAATGTCTAATAGAAACACAAAGATTACATAAATGTTCTTTCTGTCATGGTGTGAAGGTAGTATAAATTGTTTAACTCCAGTGTAAAGACTGACTATATGGTATTCCTGTTTTCAGTGAGGCATGGCATGAATATGGGCTAGACTTGAGTTCAAATGAGAGCTGCAGAGATGGAGAATGAGATGGGGCCTGCAAACAGAGCTGAAAAAACCTGAAGGAAAGTGGTGGGCAGGAAGGAACAAGTGAGCTTGGAAACTATGGCTCATGCAATGCCAACTCTCTTATATGTTAAAATCAACTGCAACAGTTGTGTGACACCCATCTTTTATCACAACAAGTAGTCATTGTGTTGGCTGGAACACTGATGTATGTTTATGGCGTTAGCGTGGATTTGTTGAAAAAGTGTACATGAATTATATTTGACTGCAGAGGGATGCCATCAAGAATAAATCTCTGTTGTTCAGAAAGGGTAAGCCAAACTTTTGTCTCTCTGGCTGATAAATCAGGAGCAGGGGCCAAGTGTAATATGAACAGAGTGGAGCATTGGCCAGCCTGATCACACATGTGGGATGTACTAATAACAACAGTGAGTGAAAGCGACAGGTAGATACCTTTTAAATAATCAGGGCTGGCAATTTTACTACAGTAGCACAGTTTAACACTTTCTAGGTATGTCATACACGCTTCTTTGAGTGCCATCATGTGGCACATAGAGGACAGCCAGGTGATCAGGCCCAGTCAGCATGGATTTATGAAAGGCTGGTCCTGCTGCACCAACCTGATCTATGACAAGGTCATCCACATAGTGCAAGAGGGAAAGGCTGTGGATGTTGTCTCCCTAGATTTTAGTAAAGCCTTTGACACTGTTCCCACGGCATTCTCCTGGAGAAACTGGCTACTCATTGCTTGGACAAGAGTACTTTTTGCTGGGTAAAAGACTGGCTAGATGGTTGGGCCCAAAGAGCTGCGGGTAATGGAATTAAATCCAGTTGGCAGCTGGTCACAACGGGTTTTCCCCAGGGCTCAGTTTTGGGGCCAGTTCTGATTAACATCTTTATCAATGATTTGGATGAGGAGATTGAGAGTGCCTAGGGGGCCAAGAAGACCAACAGTATCCGAGCTTGTATCGGAAATGGTGTGGCCAGCAGGACCAGGGAAGTGATTATCCCCCTGTGCTCAGAACTGGCGAGGCCACACCTCAAATCCTGTGTTCAGTTTTGGGCCCCTCATTACAAGAAAGACATTGAGGTGCTGGAGCATGTCCAGAGAAGGGCAATGAAGCGGGTGAGGGGTCTGGAGCGCAAGTGTATGAGGAGCGGCTGAGGGAGCTGGGGATGTTTGGTACAACCATGTACAAAGAGTTATCTGATCCCTGGGCAAGCAGAGAAGCTGTGTGGAGGCAGATTGCACACAGTGCCCTGAGTCTTGAGAGCTGGGCTGGGTTATGGATACGCTACCTTACCACGATAAGATGTCCTGTCCTGTGCCTCAGTTTACCCATTTGTAAAAAGTGGGACATGGTGCTTTGTATAGCATCTGGCCTAGGAAAAGTGTTTTGAATGACTAATGATGAACATCAATTAGGGACATACACAGTCCTTAAAGTAAAAAAACTTCACAAACTGTAGAGCCTGAATATCAGAATGAACAAAATGCCTTCCTCCCAGCTCTCACAGGAAGCAAGTTAATTGGTAGACCAATAACTATGAGGCAGAACCTGGGGTTTTGCCTGTGCATAGTGAGATCCTCCCCTTGGGGCCAAACTCCTGTTCCATATTATGAAAGCAGTAAAAGGTCCCCTCAGCAGGTGCTGCATAAAGGCATTTCAGCTTTGCCTCTGCAGGGCTGGAATTGCCGAGCTATTGCTTTCGTGAGTCTCCAAATGAATTTCCCAACTCAATGTGGAACAGCTGTGTGAGAGATACAGCCTTGAGAAAAAGGGTGGCAAAAGAACACCACTAATGGGAATTTAATCAAATAGCAAAGAGCTGCAAAACAACATCAGCGTGTTTCTACTCAGCTTTCCTTTGGGTAAGGGAGACCCTCTTGGTATCACAGTTCAGAGGAGAGAGGTAATGTACAATTGTATGCTATTAAAGACCATTTTGTGTAGTGAGAATAAGTGTCTAAAGCTGGCTGTGGTCATTACTGCAATGTATGGTTTACCTAAAATGATGGCCAACAGCTTTACATCCTGAAGAAAGATCTTCCTTGTAACTACTGGTGCACTGCTGCTGCCTCTGTTGAGTTAATGAAGGAAAGGGTTACCAAAGCACCCAGGCTTTAGCCATTTGAGCCAGGAAGTGAATTACAAACTGCAATGAGATGGGACAAGTCTGAGAGAGGGTGGAAGTAATTCTTCCAGTAGAAGTTAATTAGGGCAGGGTAGCAGTTATCTTCCTTCATATCTGACTGTGAAAGTAGTTGCTTTCTTCCTTATTGAAGCCTTCTGAAACATAGTTTTCACAAAAAATGCTCTCTCAAGTATGAAAAGGTTATATGAAGGGCCATGAATGGTAAGAGTTACTGTTTTGTACTTGTCCTTAAAAAAGGTACTTGTACTTAATACTTTTTTAAAATAAAAGTTTGTTGTGTGTCAAGTCTACCCATGCAAGTATCCAGAGTGCTTATGAAGAGCTTTTGGAAATCTAACTTGTCAAATGCTAACTATACCTGTTTGATCTGAGTGATTGCCTAGTTGTAAGTTTTATGTCTGAAAATATAAAACAGATAGAAAAAACAAGTAAAATGAAGGAAGAGTTTGTAACAAAGAGAATATAGCTAGTTAATTACGGTGATAGGATAATGTCTTAGAAAAGGCAATACCATTATGAAACTGCCATTTTTTCGTGTTTCCATGTCACAAAATTTCCTTGAAGTCTTTTGGTTTTGTGTGTGCACTTTACAAAGTGATCAGAAGTTAAACAGCAGCATCTGTCAGAGAAGATAAATGACCTACCAGCAAATCTTTTCAGTTAAAAGGAAGACAAAAATCTAGGGAGTGAGGGAATGCGTTTTAAATTAGCCATTTCACTTAACTTTGCCCTAATGAAGGGCTAATCTTTGGACCCCTGCAAAACAAATGAGAGCATCTAGTTAGATCCAACGGAAACCAGTCATTGCAAAGGCTTTTTCCTTATGAACGTAATTGGAAGCAAAATAATTCCTTTTATAGCTGTCTTCATTTAACAGTATCTTTCCCTTTTCCTGATTTATATACAGTAAACTAAGGACTCTGTTAATTACAAACACATTTGCCTTTTTGCAGATAGACAACTAAATATGCTTGGGTGAACCTGGCCAGAGCACTCGCAATAAGGTACAAAGATCTGCAGTCCAAGTTCTTTAAAGGCTGCCTGAGAAGAGCCTCATCTGGAAGGCACTAAGGTAGATTATACTTACAAATCTTTTCTGTATATTGAGGCAGCAATGTGCGCAGGGTTAATTGGAGTGTGGGCCACTGTGGAAATTAGCTGAATTTACACGTATTAAAATCTGACCTGGGATTTCAAGGGTATTTTATTCATTCAATTAGCTCTTACTTCTATTTTTATATCTAATGACAAAATAAGTATTTCTTTCTCTAAAATCTGAAGAAATTCTAGAAAAAACATTGGACACTTGATTGCTGTAGAAGCAGGATTGTGCCTTTAAGGCAGAAGGAAGGAATGTGCCAGTCATGGCCCCTCTAAAACAGGGACTTATCTTGATTACAGTATTAGCTTGGTAGTAGAATATGATCTCATCACTGTGAAAGATTACATGAAATGTCAACTTGGCTGGCCTTGAAACAGCAGCTGACATAGGGTTCTGTAATTTGAAGAGATGGCCATAAAGATGTTTTGCAGCATTTGACCTATATATTCAAGTAAAAAACTTCATGAATAGCTAAAAGCATGACTGCCTCTGGTGTTTTCTCTTTCACTTTTTTTTTCTGGTGAGAATTTCAAGAGCAAACAAAACCTGAACACCCTTAACTTCAGGGTACTTAGAATTTATATAAAACCTGGGAAAATAGATACCTGTCTGATGGAAAGTCACTGAAATCAATGTAGGCTAAAACGTGAATTATTGTCCTCCTTTGAGGAATGCTGTACTTAAAAAGACTCATTGTGTGCGACCATTTTGAGCAGCTCTGGGAACCATAATCAGATGGACATAGGAATGCTGTGTGTGGAGCGCATCATATGCTGTGCTTGTGCCTTCAGCTGTGTGTTTGCTCTGAAGCCTAGAAGCCAGATGACATCTTTAGTGAGTGAATAAATATTAGATGTAATTTATTCTTGGGTAGTTTTGGGAAATCCATTTTGCTTTGAATTCGTATCCTTCTAAGTGTGTTGCCATGATGAAGATGTATTTTGAGAGAAGCTAACTCAACTTTCTACACTGAAATTAAGATATAGACTAATTGTTTACTCAAGACAGTAAGGGGTCCTCTGGGTGCTGGAACTGTGAGCCTGGCAGATATGAACCTACCTGGAAAGAAAATTTCAGCTGACAAATCTGATATGTCTGAGGCAAATTCAGAAGGTCAGTTAATTTACTTTTTGATTCACCTCAGCATCTAAAATGTTTCCTAAAATAAGGAAAAATAGAAAATTTATTTCTCTGCTAAATCACTTGGATGCCTGGCATGCATATTATTGTATTGTTTTCCTGAGCTTAAATTTGAAGACCACACCAATGCCCTGGCCCAAAAGTAAGAATGGGAAAAGACACAAGAAACCCGCAATGGCCAGGGTTTTTTCATGCACAAGTTCCAGCCGTGATCTCCTCAGAAGCTGTCTCATTTGGAGGAAGACACTCACACCCCTCAACTCATATGGAAAGAGGGTACAGGGAGCCCCTAATACTTGCTGTGAAATGTTTGCCATTCTTCTGTCACTTCTGCTTCCTTCAAATTCCACTGCCTACCCATTTATCCCCCACTTTTTCCCCTAAATTCAGTTTTCTTCCCGCAATCCACTTTCCTACTTAATGCCTTAATGTCCTCTCCTTCCTCCTGTGATGTTTGCAGGCATAATCCTGCTCTGAAAAAGAGTTTGTGCTCCTTCTGCATTTTCTGCTGTGCTTACAAAAAAAACCAAACCAAAAACAAAAACAAAAAAAAAACCTTACAGAGGAAAACTCACACAGGCTGCCTTTCCCCTATACCGTCGCCTTTCAGATTTCTGCCAAAGCTTGGACTTGCATCCTGGCTGGGTACAGGGCAGGTTCAATAACTACTGCACATTCCTTTAAACTACCTACATCATCTGAGGACTTTCAGGCTAGAAAGCCTTTCAGCTATTCACACTGCATATGCAGCATAATACATTTGGCTCCCACACATTATACTTCATGCTCTAATTGAGCGCCAAACACTTGCCCCCCCCCCCCCCCCCCCCCCCACCCTTTTCTTTTTCCCCCCACAAATGCTGTTTTCAGTTTGTCTCCCACAGTGGGGTAGTAGGTGCCATGCACTAAATGAAGTAAATGTTGAGTGATGGCAGCTGTTTGGGCATGATTTGAGCCATGGGCTGAACCCTGGGTTCAAATAAGACGTTGGTAGTCCTGCCAAGCCTAGGAAAAACTCTTCCTGGGATGCATCCCTAGTAATAACTGTGTTTGGAACATAGGCACTATTCTGAATGACTGCTGTAGCAGATTTTGTGGCCTTTTGTGAATCTTTTCAAAAGCCTGGAAGAATCACTTTAAGCAGAAAGAGGTTCTCAGCCTCAGAGTAGCAGAGGTCAGGTTGTACTGTGTTTGTGTATTTCTCTCTCATTTTTTTACCTGAAGACTCAGTGGCAGAATTAAGATGGTGTCTGGAGGCTGAACTGGAAAGATAGTAGACTTTCGCTGCTGTAAAGAGCAAAACTTCAGTGTAACAAGAATGAGAGGAATGAGTCATGGGTTTTCTATTTCATAGGCAGTTAATTGAGCTAAAAGATGGTGCTATAGCCTTTTCGAAAGTACTCTTTCTTGTAAAATGTGTGTAAGAAGAAAGCTCTGGTTAATATAACTGAAGTTACATAAAATAAAAAGACTGAGTGAGGAAACAAGGTAGCACTTAGTCCTGTACCTCTGGATTTCTAGGTAATCCCATAGAAGAATGCAAAAAGATGAACCATGATGGAAAGAAAGTTAATGCAGAGATTTCCAATAGAGTGTAATGGGTGTTGGCTCAGAACCATGGTTTATTTGACTTGTCTGTTAATGTCTTGAAATTTCTGTCTGTGTGAAGATGCTTAGAAACATTGGGAGCCTAACCTGAAACCAAGAGGTGTTTTCTCTGCTACAAAGCTGCAGCAGCTGCCATGGGGTGCAGTGACAGGAGTGAGATTGTGATGAAGCATTCCCCTGCAGCTCTGCAAAGTCCAACAGCTTTTTGGGATGAAATAGAGTTATGTGTCAAGGACCTCAAATTCTTTCCAAGGAATCTCACAGATAGTTGAGAGTGAAGACATTGAGTCATTTCTTGGGAGAGGATTGTGTTTTTATATCCTCGATATAGGGTGTTGCCATAATAGTAATCATTACTATGGATAGAAACAAATGCATTCAGGCTGCAGTTTTGACCTGATCTGTTATTCTACTTTTTTGCACTAGTATTCACTAGTGGAAATTGTGTTGTGTGTTTTTTCTTTTTCTCTCAGTAACAGTATTTCTAGTTACACCAAGTGGGAACAGCAGGCAATAGCACGACCCAACTCTACAAGCAAATCTGTTTTCTAAGTTTTTGAATTATAAAGGAAAGTGTCTCTACACTGCTGGAAAATCTCTTCAGTAATGCTGAAGAGCTCCTGAACTTCATTTTTTCACTTGTTCTGATTTTACACTGATGTTCATTGTTTTCAGTGGATTACTTTGGTCAGCTTAGCGTCGGGCTCATGGCAAACACTTGCACATTGCTTAACATCAAAGCTTCACCTCTCAGTACAGACACACTCCCTCATCCCTGACAGAGAGAAAGTGTAACCCCCTCATAATCTCTCCTGTTCCCTAAACCTAAAAGTGCATAAGAATTTTGATCAGACACTGTACAGGGCCTGGCTCAGAAAAAAAAAAAAGCTGCTGAGGCCAGAAGCGTTCATCTAACCCTTTCTTCATGATCTTGGGAAGTCGGGAGAGGGCCTGGCCTTTTTTTTTGGCCCTGTGTGCCTGTGTTGTGAGTTTGACCATGCATTCTTGGTGGGCTGAGGTGAGATTGCTTTGCAGCATCTCCACCCACTTGAAAAGAGCTGCTGTCTCAGCCATGGGACAAGGAGCTGATCTCCTCCAAGACTTTGTACCTACTGGACAAATTGTGAAACCTCCACGATTGACAGACTGAGTCTAGGAGTGGGGCTAAGGGCTGAAAATTTACCTTGAATGATGCTTTGAGGAGAATAAAATTATGTGAGGGTTACAGTATTCATCATAAAGACTATAGAAGCAGTAAGTTACTTGAGCACTGTGTCTAGTGTATCAAGCCTGTGTGGCTATCTACAGTGGCATCAGGGAATAAAATGTATGTAGAAAAAGCTATGAGGATTGATATGTAGGCTAACCTTTCTTGGAACATAACCACAGAACCTTTTGGTAGAGAGTTAGCAATAAAAGAACCTTATGTGCGGACAAAACATCAACAATCTGCATAAAATCATGCACAGATGTGGAAGATCTGTTCCTTTGTGAACAGAAAAGGCTTTGGTAGGAGTGAAGGTTTGTCCTTATTGCTTGTTTCAGGAATACAAACACTAATTTTATGCTATGGATGGCTTGGCCACCCCTACTGGAGTTGATGGTGTTATTCATCCTGTGCTCCAAATACATCCAGACTTCAGCTGAAGCATAGACAAAGTCTTCTTTGCATTGAAGAATTTTCACAAGTTTTTGTGCTGTTTTTACAGACCCACCGAACTATGGGGCCTTGTGCTTGTTTCATGTAGGTCAAACCAATGCTGTAGTTTTTTGTTTCTTTGCAGGGGATTGAATCTTGTTTAAAGAAATTCTGAAGCTTCTAGATTTTAATTTGTGGATTAGAAATGCCCAGCATGTGTTACACTGGCTTAAGTGTATTTGCTTTTCTTGAGCTACTGAGACTTTGTACATTTTTCATTAGCTTTTTTCTTTCTTTTTTTTTAGTTTTCCTTTTTTTAGTCTCTGCTAATCAAATCTGAACTTAATACTTGAATCCAATTCTAAACTCTGATGTTCAAAGTAGATTTGTGATTGGGCTGAAATAATTAATTCTGTCCATGCTGAACTCACCTAATCTACTTGCAAGTCGTATTCCTGCCCTTTGTAGTGCAACATTTCTGTCACCCAAGCAAGAAAAATAGATCTTCACATGCTTGGCCGATTCATGTAAGTCACTGTTTGGTGAATAGGCCCTTTGGTGTGTCAGGTTTTTTTCTGCTTGTTTGATAAACTTGAGACATAGTTACTTTGAAGATTGGGCATTATCTACCTGCTCTGGGAACAGTTCCATGACAACTGAGATTGGATCTCTGGGCTGCTGACAAGGTAATTCTGGACATTATTGCAAGCCTCAAAGTCAGTGTGCCTTTCAACAGCAGAATAGAATTTCTGGTGCATTCATTTCTTGTTTTAAATAAGGCTCTCTCAACCTGAGCTACACGTTCCTAGTGGTATGACAATTCAAGCTTCTCATACATTGTAGAAGAATACAATGTCTTGTATACAGATACGATACATTCTCAATATGGTGTAGAGAAGCTTAAAGATACTGAGACAGGAAAGGAAGACAACCTTCAAACTCTGGAGAGGTTATTAACAGCAGGATTCTTCACCCTAATGAACCACTATCCAACCTCTTGGCTGAGAAAAACACCTTACTTGTGTTATAGTACCTGATGTGAAAAGAAGTGATGAGCACATATTTTTCTGGGAGACAAATAGAATCACTCATTTCTTGAGTGATTTTTGCTGTAGTTATTTACAGGCAAAACCGCAATAAGCGCACTTACTGGCAGTTTCACTGGGAGGTGAAAGAATTGAAAGGACAGGGATGCTCGGTTCCTCCAGAGCAACCAGAGGGTGCTGATCTGAGGCCAGAGGGACCAGGGCAATTCATGGACCCTGCTCTTCAGACTTTGGGGTTTTTTTAGTACTGAGTTTCTGCAAAGATGTTGAAATAGATGTTGGACTTGCTAGCGCTTTCAGATCTGTGATGAGGCCATCCCCGCATGGACTGTCAGGAGGAGCTGGGCCGGCACCCCCTGCCCTATGAGATCAGTGTCCCTCAACAGGTGCTGGGTGTGCCTGAACACAGGATCCACCTCTTTCTTGGGAAGTCAGCCAGGAGAAGAGGCTGCTGCTTTCACACTGCAATCTCCTGTGTATCTCTGGCCAAGGGATAAACTCCAGGGTGTAAATACATTCACAGCTAGTTGGAACCAAACAGAATTGTGAATAAAAAGGCCAGCAGTTAGAAACACTTAAGTTTTCAAGCAATAGGGAAACAAACATAAACACAGTAACATGTGAAGCAGGAGATTTAGAAGTATAAAGTCCCTGGTGCATTAATTTCCAGGCAATGGAGAAACAGTGTGTTAGGAGAGAGAGAGAGAGAGAGAGAGAGAGAGAGAGGATGTGTCCTGCAAACCAAGAGATTTGTGTTCTGATATACTCACTATGCATGAATGTGTGCAAATTGTTATCTTTCTCTGGGCTTTGGTTTCTCCAGGAAACAGGGAAAAATTGTAATCGGATGAAATATGCCATGTCAATTATTTTTCTTTCTTATGGAAGATCCTTCCTCTTTATCCACACCCTGCAATGTGTGCCATGTTTTGCATGCTGTTTCTGAACCCTCTGACTTGCTGACCTTCTTTGGGCAAATAAAGGTCTGATGTAACTTCCCGTGAGTCCCATCTGATACAACTTCCTTTTGATCCCATCAAAGCTGGTTTATGACGACTGAAGGGACGGCTGCAGAGCTCCCAAAGTTCAGCTTCTTGTCTGACCACTGTGGACCCTGATTGTCTGGAAAATCAAAACCATCTCTGGAGAGAGTCTCTTTGCCTGTTGGAAAGTAGCAGAGAATGGCAGCTATATTTAAACATTACTAAAGGTCTTTTGAGCAGTATTAGGTGTTTATGGAATGTCTGTAATAGTACATAGTATTAAAGTACATGTTAACGTTATTACTACTACATTCAAGCAAGGGAGAAGATACTCCAATTTTTAATGAAGTGCTTGTGGCTTTTTTGATTGCAGGAGTGTCCAGCTCCTGTGCTGTGGGACTGCAGGGTTCCTGAAGAGTGTTTAGCTTGGGTCTGCATGTTCAGGCTGATGTGGCCGAGTATGAGGTTGTTGGCTGCTGAAATCTTGCAAAATTTGAGTAGAAGATGGCAGAAATCTTGCAGAAATTACTTTGTCTCTCATGGATGGTCCTGTCAGCTTGGAATGAGATTTTTTAAGGTAAGACTCTGGTTTGGCCATGATAGAATCAGATCTGAGTTTCTTCTGAATCAAGGTCTGGATAAAATAAAACCAAAGAAGCACAATTCTTGGTTTTGAGGATTTAAATCCACACTGTTCACCTCCTAGCTTTCAAGAGGTTCAGATCTGAGGGTTGGATTTCGGGAAATTTTCGTTTAGGGAGTGACTGCTTAAAGAGTTGCAAAAGCTCTAGAAACCAGAGTTCTTTGTTCAGAAGCCATGCACTATGCAGACAACAGCAATAGCAGCGATCCATTTTCCCATGAATTGCAAACAAGCTTAACCCTGAGTTGGAAAGACCGTCCCCTGGAGAGGTGAAAGGAAATTCAGTATCTGAGCTAAGTGTGTTCTGACTTCCTTGGGAGAAACACTGCCAACTGTACAGAGTTATGGTGATGATGTGATGAGGACCCAACGTCCTCCAAGGCCTCCATGAGCCAATGAGGTTCACAGAGGACCACAAAATAAGCAGTCCCACAGGGTGGGAGACACAGAGATAGGCAGTAGGCCTCTATTATTCTTATCCTCACTGTTCTTGGATGCCTTGGAGAGCTTCAAGGTAAAACTTTTGATGTCTCTTTTATAATGATCTGTTTCTCAACATATTTTGAAATATCTGGTTCCAATAGTACTAAAAATTTGGTGTGTCTAAGAACTTTTCCAATGCAAAGTACATGTTAAAATATAACATGTGTCCAGACCGGACTTGAATCAAGATTGCACTATTCTTCAAATTATATTGAAAGTTTGGCAGTTTTCTTGAGCTTCCAGTATAACTTTCCACTGAAGTCTAATTATAAACTTAAAAGTAAAAACTCTTTCCTGTTGTACAAAGAAGAATAGTGACCTTTACCAATCTCTATTTTTGAAGTTGCCTATTCAAGGATGTGTTGCTATTTGGCTTTTTTCTCCTTTCTTTTCAACAAGTGGTTCTAAAAAACAGTGTCATCTTTTCCAACCTGTTTTCTGAGCAATGCCATATCTGTTTGTTGGCCCGAGCTTCATCACAGTCTGATAAATGTTCCTGCTGGACTATTTATGTTACCTTTCTATGTGCCACGCTTTTGTCTCCCTTGTGTGGGCCTTCTCTTTTTGTTCCTACAGTACAGTATTTGGCTCTGGCCTACGTTTGTGTTCCCCAGTCGGAGGTGGATGTTGCATGGTACTACTCCTTTTGAATCTTTATATTCTGCCATCACACAGAAGAACCTGCATTTGCAATATAGTCTCAGTATTTGCGAGTCTTTTGTTGAAAGATTACAAGGTTAAATTAAAGTATTATTGGGAAAATGGTGTGTGTTGCTGCTTTTATTCATTATTCTTTCACGTATTTTCCTAATGACAATGTTTTTAACTCAAGAGCCGACTGATTTACTTTGTTCAAGGAGATTATTCTCACTCTGTCATTTGTGGAATACAGGTGTGTTCCTGAAATGTCTTCAATGTCTTTCTTGAGTAGCTCCACTATCTTCAACTTCTTGCAGGACTGGACTTACAATTTATTACTGATATATTCCATATATATTGCTTGTTGAGCCCCTACTGGTAGAAGATGCTTTGTGGAAAACCTACTTTAGTGGATTCTGAGGATCCTCACAAAATACTTTCTGTTCAAGTTCAGTTTACAATTTTATGGCTTTGTACTACAAGTGAGATTTATACTGTACAACTGTGTCCGATCAGTGCAAGAACTCAGAGCCTTTAGAACAAAATATTTTCTATGAGTGCTTAATACAGCAGATAAATTCAATCAAAAGCAGCTATTTAAATCTTTCTGTAGTAAATACCAGACACATTTTTCAAGAAAGGCTTGTGTATGTACTTTAATTTTTTCTTTTATTCATACTTTTTTGTCTTTTTTTTTCCTCTACCTTAAATATGAGAGGCCACAAATTGTACTTTTGATGGTGCCATGGACTTTTCTATTTGGATCCATATATTCCTAATGTCTGTTGGGAAATTAATCAGAAGCAAAATCTTTGATCATAGTTATAGGAACTTGGTAGTTAAAGACTCATTCCTTCTGACATAATATGGCTAGACAGATACTTTTTCATTTGGTAACCTTGGATTCAGATCTTGAATCCATTATACTGGTCAATAAACTACTTTTTAGTAATGCTATAAGTTTTTGGCATTATTAAAAGGAAAAAAAAAGGTGGAAAAAAACCAGGTGAGGAGGATAGAAAAGGAAGGCCATGATATTTTCTTCTTAAAGAACTTATAAATGCTGGTGTGAGTCTTATCCAACATGAGGTATGTAAAATATTAGAGACCCTCCTCCTCCTCCTGAGGAGGTGGCCTTGCTGCTGGAGGTCCCCCAGAGGGCTGCAGGTCTGGATTGTCACTGTCCCTAGAGCAGTCTGGCCTGGGTTCACTTAACCCTTAAATGGCTTAATTTACAAACACGTTGAGAGTGACTTGTGAGGGCATGTGAGTGAATATGGGGAGTGTTTGTGTGTGTTAATCCTAAAATCATGCTGAGAGAAATGGCTGTTCTCTTGTGTCCTTCCAGTGGGAGTACTCATGTCTGATTTTTATTTCAGCCAGTGAATGACTCGATCACCCATTAGCAGGCATTTGACCTACTGTGTTCCCCATTTCCCTTTCCAGCTTTGACACTCTGTATAATTTATGTAGCAATTACACTTCAGTTGTAACTCAATTCCCAGTTTTGTTCCTTTTACAGAAATTAGTACTGAAAGGCACGGTAGTGATGGAGGGCTTGGAATAACCACTGCGCTATTTGTCTATTTAATATACATTTTTCAAAGATAGCATTTTAATGACTGAGGCACAATAGGGCTAACTGTACTTCAGAAGTGCAGCACTGGTTTTCAGACTCTTCAAATTTCAGGCTGCATCGTCAATGCTGAGTGATACCACTGAAGGGCTGTGAAATGGAGAGCTACTCTGTTCCCCCCTCCCTATTACCCTTGCGAAATAAAAGGCAGGGGAGAAAAACAATGCTACTCTGCCTTATTTATCTTTATCCAGTTCCTCTGTCAGTAAGGGGATGAAGCGAAAAATTCAGAACAAAGTCACTTAAAAAATCAAAGGATTAAAACCCCATGTATGTGATCCTGATGAATTGGATGATTCAGAAGATGTTAACCAGAGCAACAGCTGTAATGGAAGGAGAGCCTGTAACAAACAGGTTTTCTGATTTATCGGGGTAATCAAGCATAGAAGTGGGCAGGCACTGGGTGGTACAGAATACCAACATTTTTTTTGTGCTGCCTGGGAGATATATTTGAACCTCTAGGGAAGAATTGCCCCCTCCCCCTTAATTCCACTGAAGATTTGTTTTTCTTTTCCTCCAAATGAAAGCGGGGAATGAGCATTTCCATGAATCTCATTTTAAATCTTTCTAAGTTTAAAATGGTTACTGCTTGTTTATTATTGTTGGTAGTGTAAGTACCCTCACAGGAGATGTCCTGCTTGTTGAGAACTCCATTCTCTGACATAAGGGAGGTAATAAGTGAAGGGAAACTGGCAAATACAAATCTAGAGCTGCTGGGCTGCTTAGAGAAATGCAAAAAATGCCCTATGCTGTTTTCAGTGTGGTTTAGTTTGGTAGCAACTAATGGTCTTTGGATTGAAGATGCTTGAGAAAAGAACCCACTCTAAAATAACTCTTAAACCCATCTCTAATGCTAATTTCCTTGCCTGCTTAGTGCAACATCCCAACTTCTCTTTCATGTTTGAAATCAGTGGGAATATGATGCAGACCAAGTTTAACATGACTGTGGTCGTGTTGTTACAGATAAAATCTACGTTCAGTGTAGTGGGATTGGGACTTTCATCAAGTTTTGTCCCCTGTAATACACATTACATTTTAACACACTTTGCAAGTTTGCATGCAGGGAGTGTGCCCAGCAGTACAGGCTTTATGGTGATACTCCCTGAAATCCCTGTGTATTTGCTGAAAAATACCAAGTCTTGGTATTTATCAGTCTGGGAGTTTTCTCATGTAGAGCCGTTTTCTTTTTGGGATAAAATCCGTGAAAAGAAACACTATCTAGCCTTGACTGGGCATTTTGAGCTTACAGATGTCTGGTTGCATCATCGATGTGTTCCTCTTTGTAACTTCTGGGTGTTTTCCAAGGTCCCCCAGCAGCATGAAGTGTTCATTGAGGTGAGCTGAGTCCCATTCACGTGGCACCTTGCAAAGCTTCCTCTGTGCAACACCAGCCATAAGTAATCAATATATATAAATTCCAGCCCCGTGTGACTGGAAGGAAGAAAGCGTTCAATTACATCTCCTCAAACTTTTGTTTTTATTGGTATTGCTATTTTTTTCTCAGTCTTATGATCTTTCTCGGTAGCACTTTTGTCTGCTGTATGTTTGTTAAGAAAATAATTCTCATTTGCTTGTTGCAAGAAGAAAGAAGTTGACTGCACACATGGGATGATATTTGCTTTATTTCCTGTTGTGATTCCTGAAGCCAGAGTGTGAAAATGTTGATATAGCCTCTTGAGATGATTAGCACAGGGAAGTAGTCTCTTCTGTTGTCTGTGTGTACAGTTGCATGGATTTACTTCTTTAAAAAAATTGTCATTATTATTTTAGTATTATAGGCCACTTAGAACAGGATTTTAGTGGTGGTATTCTTTGCTGTTACTGTTGCTTTTAACAAGATGCTTGGTGGTGTGGCCAATTAATTTCTCTGCAGATGTTTCAACAAAGCTGTTACCAAGTTGTGAGTTTGTTGGGTGAGTTGAGTACCGTTTCTCAAAGTTCAAAACCATTGCCTATTTTTAGCTCTTCCTCTTTGCTGTTTCTGCTGCTGGGTTTGCTACAGTTACTCATGTGAGATTAATTTTTCTGTTAGTGAAGTTGTGCTTGAGAGTCCAGTCACAGGCTGAAAAGCTGTTCCATTAGGCTGAATTCAGTATCTACTTAAATGAGAAATCTTTCGAAAATAATATTGGAATAATAGCACAGAGCATCCAAACAAGCAAAAGAAATAAAAAACAAATGAAGAAACCAGACTGCCTTCTGTGCCTTCAGGTGGAGCAAATCTGGGCTTCAATAAATATTTTCCCTGAGCTTATGATTTCATAGCTAAGCGACTCCCAACAGAACCACCTGTTTGCCAGCTTTTTACCAGCCCCAAGCTATTCCTTTCTCTCCTGAGCCTCCCTAAAATTTTCCTGCTTCTAGCACCAAGTCAAAGGCCCTGAAATCACAGTGGTTGCCTGCCTGGCTACAGCTGCTGGATCCCCTCTTCCCTCCCATGCTGATGTTAGCACTGACTCTTTCCATCTCATTGGCCACGCTGCTCAGCTGAGTCCACCTATTTGTTCAGCTTTCACCACAGAAAGCAGTTCCCCATCTTCTGGGGCATTACTCTGGTAGCAATTAGCTCTGGTAGCAATTTAAGAAAACCTGGACGCCAGCTGGGACTTCCAAGGAAGAAAAATAAGATGTGTCTGAGAGAAAACAGGTGCACCACAGCTCTGGGTTTGGTGAACTCTAACAATACATCTGATGAAGCAGCAAAAATATTTTGGGTAACCTTAAGAAAAGCTGTCTCCTGCACTACATTACCATTAGTAATGACACATTCCTGGTTTCAGTGAGTTTATCAAGGATGTTTATTTTAAGGAGAAAGGGCACAGTTTATTTTGCACAGGACATGTTTGGGAATGTTGGTCATGATGTGTTAGTGACAATCCGAAAGACCTAGTGTTGCCCTCTTTGCGTATCACTGACTCCCTTGGCTCCCATCCGTTTGCATTCTTGGTTTTGTACGTCTCCCTCAGTGAAATGTTGATATTTTTAACAAAAAGAACCTTCGTATAATTGATATCTGCAAGAAACTGAGCTCCAAAAGCATGTTTTAACCTGTGTATTTTGTAAACACAACATGAAAAATTCACAGAGAATTTCTGTTACATCCTGAGGCAACTGTGAGTCTTTTCCAAAGTAAAGACTGGGGAGCTCTATGGAGTATAAGGAAGAGAAAGTGAACAAAGAGAGAAGCCAGATGGGAAAGTACCAGTAAAACTTGCAATTAATAGGTCTTGTGCACCCCATAAAAACTATTTAATCTGCTGTGGCTACAAGACAGACTACCTCGTGGAGGCACAGTATATACTGCCAGGAGGCTTTATGCTGGTTTAGGAGCTTCACCTTCCTAAACAGTAGAAGGTACATTGACACGGGCTCTGTCGCTAGCACAGATACATCAGTCTTTGGGGTCCCACCAGTGTAGCAGTGTCAGCTACAGGATGTGCGTTTTCCATGCCCTGAGCTGACCTCGGGTGTGCAAAACTCTGGCAAAGCTTTACAGTGTAGACATGGCCTAAGGCAGAGATAATTTGCTAAATGTAGTGTTTAATGAGACAGCCAAATGAGTGTAACACACAGCAAGCTCAGTAAAGCCCCTAAGGTCTGGGTACCAGGAATGTGTGTGATGTAGCAAAATAAGCTAGCGATCCTTTTCATACCCCTCCCTGCTTAGACTGAGTCTGGCTTCTTGGGGAATGCAGCAGGGAGATGCTCACAGAAACTGCTTTTCTCCCTAGGTGTCTAATGGTGCCTCTCTGCAATGGGCAGGCACTGTTCTGGGCCACAAAACACTGCTGGACCTGGTGGGGACAGTAGAGAGGTGCAGACCCAATGCAGAGGCATGTGGTGTCACCAAAGAGAGCTGCCTGGGCCAGGGAAGGTGGTGTTGGCGGACAGAAGGGACACTGGTGCAGAGGGACTGTGTCCAGGCCAGTACCTCCACATGTGGCTCAGCTGTGACTTTACTTGTTACAAGCACCTAGTGTAGGATATTTTATGTGGGATCCCAAAATTTGGACACTGTAATGGGGGGCCACTATGGAACAGTCCAGTATGCAATTTTTTTGTTATAAACATGGCTACTCTGAAAAGTTTATTTGCTGCTTTGAATAGGTTTAATCTCAAGCACTTGAGGTACAGTAGTCACATATTATTGTATTCCCCTTAAATGTTGTGATAACATCATGACAAATTCTGTACCTCTCCTATTTTTTTTTTTTAAGGCAAACCTTTTTATGTTTTCTGCTAGCAAAATTTGTGGATGAGGACCAGGACCGATTGATCTGTCCACTGGAGGGATGGCACTGATCACTGGGTAAGGCTTTCCTGTGTTTAGCACCTGCTGGCAGATGCAGCACCTTTTAAATGTCTCAGAAAGTGCCACTTGATTGAATTTTTCCTCATTTCTAGATACAGTTCTTTTCTCCTTTCACACAGCCTTTGTTTTTTTAGATTGATTTAATCATAGATTAGAAAGATACAGTTCGAGAGACCTCCTGAATGTGCGTCAGACCACACCCAGCAGGTTTGTCTGTCTTTTGCTGGTGAAAGTTTAGTCTGCAAGGAGAAACTAATGGGAATGCTTGGAGTTGCAGTTCTAAAGACAGAGCTCTTCGAGCAAAATCTCTTTGAACATAAGAGAAATTAGTTCTATTTCATAAGGAGATAAGAAAATAAACATGTTCATTCCTTGGCTCTGAAATGCTTTTTATTCAACAAAGTAATCTCTGTTTAGAAAGACATTTAGAGTTCGCCTGCTTGACAATAGCTTGCTCTCTCACACTTGTCTTTAGATTGTAAGAAATAATAGATTGTAAGAAATAATAGACCAATGCTGTTTGTTTTGTAGAATTTGGAAACGTGTTGAGAGATGACCCTGTGAAACAAGCAGAAGTTTAAGCCAGAAGGAAGCCCTGGAGGGTGGTAGCGTAGCCCTGCAGTAGGCTGAGATATACACTAAGGCTGAGGGGAGAAAGATTGAAGTCTGAAGTGCTCCCCCTTCTCCCATTTCTGCTCTGTGAGCACAACCTAAAACAGATCCCGTGCTGATCCCGTAAACTCTCACACAGTTTATTTCTGTCGCACTCATGTGGTCTTGCCAATAACAGGAGAGCATGAATCAGAAGCTTATTTTAAAATAAAAAATATATGGTGTCACTTTGTATTATGATAGCATCCAAGGACCAGTTGGGATCAGGGCTTCATTTATTATGTGCTGAATCTATGATAAGTTGAACGTGATGTGGTGTTGATCCTCAGGGAAATATCCACCCAAGATGCAAGAAGCTGTAAGAGGAGAAGGGGAGGGTAAAGGAGCTGAAGTGTTGGGTGGTCTGCATAATGCTAGAAAGGAGACAAAAGACTTTATGCTAAAAACTGTCACTTACAACTACCTAGGCAAGTAACTGAAAGATAAGACTTGGAACAGAGGAAAAGACCTTCTTCATTTAGCACAACACCAAAGACATCTGGAAGATCTGGAGTGGGAGGAGGCAGGTCAGGCAGATGAGCAGATTAATGGCATTGTTGTAGCTTGCCCATGTAGCGTTTGGGATCTTTATTTCCTCAACTAAATGCATTTGGTGGGATATTGTTGAGTAAAGCTTGGTCTGGAAAATTAAAATCAACTTAGTTGAAAAGGTTGGCATAATGAGAATAGCGTTCTTGTGTGCCCCTGCTGGTTTTCAGGGCTGGTGACCTACAAGTGAAAGCCTGGCTTAACAGCAGTTGCGATTGCGAAACAAACTGGAGAAGAAATGAAGAAACTGAGGATGTAGGATGGGGAGGAGAGAGAATGAAACTAGTTCATCAAGTAGTGCAAAAATGTCTGTCTCTGTGTCACATCTTTCACTTATTAGAGGCAATATTGTTCTCTCCAAGCACTCAAATGAAAACTCAGAATTGAAAATCAGAAAGGCAATTAAGTGATCTGTGCATGAATGCTACTGCTATCTGCAGAACTAAAAATTAATGCTTAATCAGAATCATAAATTTATAAGACTCTGGCTAGCAATAATCTCCCTCAACCTGAGAACTTCTACTGGAACAAGAGAAGGATATTCAGAATCATCCTGTCTGCTGGAAAGTCTATGGAGTTGGAGGCAGTATCATTGAAACCTTGGTTAGGTATGTAGTATTCAGCAACTTCACAGATGAGCTTCCAGGAAACCTTTACAGCTTTTGTAATAAAAATAGCATTCGTATATGACTTTGTTTATGGTGAGGCTCCGCAGTGAATTGTTTGGGTTTTGTCAGTAAAATTTCTAGCCAGTTGGTCGTGCAAAGAAGAAGTGTAAGTTGGAGCCTCAGCGCATTTAAACTCTATGAGAAGGAAATAATACTTTAAGAGAAATCACATTTTGGGCCCAGCAAGTTTGACACTGACTAGTACTGCCAGAGTTTTTAATATTATTGAATCCAACAATCTTTTCCATCAAATTCCAGAATCATCTGGAACTTTCCCTCTTGTGTGAACTAAATGTGTGTAAGCTGCCAGGTGATTAACAGTGTTTTTTCTGAGATGTGAGGGTGTCTCAGGAGACTCTGCTTTGTTTTGCTACTGTAATTTCCAGTAAAGTTTTGGTCAAGAACTGAAACTGTCTCAAATGATGTATTTTGCAGCTTTAAGTTAGAATTCAGACCTGCCAAAAGGTTCTTGATTGTTTTTCTGGCTGAAATCACCTAATTTTTCCACTGTGCTTTGTACATCTAGTTATGGATGACCATTTTATCTCTTTGGCCTCAGAAAAGACAAACACTGTATCACTTCCTAAGTGTGAGAGGAAAATAAACCTACTAAAATATTAGTAAGAATTTTCAAAGGATTACAAATTAATCAAATATTGTACAAATAAACATTGAAAGTGTAGGCCCTAGTGAAAAGATTTGCAGCCTAACAGAGACAGGCCATGGGTTACATTTAAAGGAAAGGGTAGAGGTGGAGAATTTAATGTTTTTGAGGAGGAATCTAAATTGAGAGGGCATTTGGCAGACAAAATAAAAGGCTAATCAAGCATAAAGAGCAGCAAAAACTCAGTCACAAAATAAAGCGAGAAAGAAGCAAACTTAAGGAGAAAGAAATGGGAAGACCATAATGGAAACGAAACCAAGGATACCTGGACCCTGTAAGGGATATCTGAAAGACCAATAGTTAATAGTGTGAGTTTGTTAGCAATTTATTGCAGATGCGGAATATCTCTGCAAATTCTTCAGAGTAGTATTAAGATATGACTTCATTCTGACACTGCACAGAGATTATTTGTGTCATAGTATTAGCAACTTGTGAAGAAAGGTGAAAAGGCAGCAAGAAGGCTGACAGGTCTCGCTCCATCCACACTGGTTAGAGTCTGGAGATTCCCCATACGAAGCAGATCACATCTGCAGGAAACTTTCTGGGATGAAAGGCCTTAGATAGAATGAAGCTTTTTATTATTTCTCTATTAGATTTAGGTATTCAAGGGATTGATTACTATGAGGAGACCTTAAGAAAGTAACATTGAAAAGACAACTAAATTTGCTTGAAAAACAGTGACGACATGAATTAGGAAAGAGCAAATTCCTAAAATGTTGTTGAAGTGCTGCAATGCCAGGTAACCTCCCAGAACAGTCACAGACAGCAAAGTCACCTGAAAATCAGATAAACTATGGAAGCACCTCAAAGAGATCCTCCAGAAGAAGAGTCAGGTTAGTTTTCCAAGCCAACTACATAAAGCTTCATTACACAGCCTTTGCAAGTGATACTGTAGGCTCTTGGGCGTGAGCCAGTGTGGAGGGGTGTGATGTAGTAATCTTGCACTGGCAGGAGTAGGAAGAGATGACCTAGGAGGTATTTCCCCTACTCATCAAAAAGAAATAGCATGGACGAGCCATGGGGAGCACTGTGCCACTAAATAGCCTTCTGTCTAGTTATAGTGTCTCACCTTCTATTTTTAAGTGTCTCATGGAAGTGCTAAGGAAAAGCAATATAAGAGAGAAAGAATGTAAATATTATGGTTCAGGGATATCAGCCCCAGTCCAAGTGCAAAAGCCTGCCTTTCAGTGAAAGCTTTCAGGGGCTGCTAGTTCAAAGGATTTCAGAGATGTGGAGAGACAGCTAAGTACATTGCTTTTTTCTTCTCCATCGGTCACCCCTTATTGATGACAGATAAGTTAAAATAAGGAAGAACATCCCTTCTGAGCAGTTCTAGCACCTACAAGGTGGTAAATACTTTTTCAAATGGCAGGGGAATTTTTCTGCTGAGGCTGGAAGTGTCAATGTCAAAACAACTTTTGCTCATGTCTCAGACCTTCTGATGCAAATGGCTATTTCAGCGTGTGATAAAATACTCAGGAAAAAACCTCACCGTTTTAAGGCTTTATTTTAGGAGGGCTTTTTGCTCTTTATAAATGTAGTGATCTTACTGTGGTTTTACCTTTCAGGACTAAAGGACTACTGGCAGATATCTTAGGACTAAAATGCAAGTTAAACTTTGGTTTCTGCTTTGCTTTTTACAGAGTCTGATACAAGTGGGAATATCTGTGAGCTGGAAAATATATACACAAGACCACTGGAAACCGCATATTTTTATTTAAACTCGATCCTGTTGTGATTAGTGTCAGAGATAAAAAGTGAACCTTGTATGAACAAGAAAGTGAAGCAGAAAACTACAATTTGGCTTCCCCAAGTCAGCAAATGGCAAAATCAAGCGAGATCCTGAATATTAGAAGTGAATACTTAAAATGTTTTGGCTTATCACTCTTATTAAGGAGTTACTTTTTAAAATGCAATAGCATCTTATGTATTTACTGAATATAAAGCAGCCTGCGTATATTCCAGTCAATTATAAAGCAGCATAAGCACAAGTTCAAAGATTTTGTTGCTTCTCTGATATATTTCTCTCATCTGCCTTTGCATTAGCTCTCTGTGTTGACAATATTTAAATGTTTTCAATTTGTGATTAGTGCTTAGTAGCAAGGGGAGGGAAGATTTGGCATGACTAGCACATAACAAGCAGGTATGTGTTTCTTTTTTATCTCTCAGCCAGGGCTTTGTCAGAGTGGAGGAGCTGAGACTGGTTAATGCTCAGACAGGCTGTTGGAGCCCCAGTCTGGTTTTCTAATTTAGAAGCACTACTGGATGACATAAATGGTAGGAATAATTTTAAATTCTATTTCAAAGGGAATCTTTGAGACTGTAAGAAAAAGTCTAAAGTAGTCCTTTAATATCTAGAACAGCTTCAGAAATTGTTACAGTCCTAGCCTGAGTGTTTTGCTTATATTTCAACTGAGTATTTTCTCACCGATGCGCTGTTTAAACTCACCTTATGATATTTATTTGCTATCTAGTTCAAGTCAAGCAAATGAAAAAGACTGAAAGGTAATCAGCAAACTACCCTTGAAAAAATACAGTGCTGACAGACTGGACAAAGCCAGCAAGAAAAGTTTAATTCTTTATTTGCAGTTTCAGAATTTTTGTTACTATTGAGGGGTTTTAAGATTGAAGTTTGTAAGAAAACTATGCAGAGTCTGTCCTGCTTTCTGAGTGCTGTAGATAACGTCATTCCTTCCTCCAGCGATTCCTTCTTTCAGCATCTGCTGAAAGTACTTAAAAATGATAAATTTGACAGGCTGACCAGATCCTATCCTGTGATCATGTTGTGTCATCTGCCTGTGCTCTTATTCTTCATTATGCTGCAGAGTTACCCCTATGCAAGGTTGGCACCAGAAGCTTTAGATTGAGACAGGTTATCCAGCTCCTCAAACACAACCACGTGGCCCTTTTGTTGCCCATGATGCATGAAATGAACACTTCACTGGGTCGGTGGCATGGACTGCTGTGCTCATTCACTTTAGATCCCTTCCAGCCTGATCGACTGCTAAAAGGAAAGATATTTGATCTGCAGCAAAAGAATGTTTAGTCTTTTCAGAGCCCTTCTAATCTGGGAAGCCTTCATGGGAAAGAAGTTGAAGATGAGAGCAGATAATGGCAATACTGGTTTAGGGAAAATATTGGTCCTATCACGTTTCTTTGTTTTATTTTAATTTTGTTCTATATTTTCCCCTGTGCAGTTTGAATGGAGGGGAGCATGGGAGACTGTAAATCTGTAGCCAGAGTGCTCTTCACCACGGACCCTTAGGAGATGCTTCTCTTCCCTCATACCTAAAAGTAAAGTCATCTTAGTTTACCTTACTTCTCACCTGTCACAGAAGGCCACCTCAATATTTGGAAAGTACCAAGTTTGTTTGCAAAACATTGTATCTTGCAATGGGTCACTGTGCTGGAGATGGGGTAGACTCTGAGTGGTCTTAACTGATGGAAGGAGAAAATAAGTAGCGAAGGAAGAAACTCCCCTGCCTACGAAGATGCCATGTACCTAGGACTGCTCCTGTGTAAACTATCAGAGCTCCCAAGTATTGGCTTTTATACTGTACTTCAAGTGAGACCAAAGGACGGAAAACTGGTCATCTGAGTTGTTTTGAGGTTTTTATTATGTTCAGAGATTAATTTGGATGACAACAATGGTGTTTTGAGTGCAACAAGTAGCATTAAATAAGCAGTCTGGCAGAAGATCTGAGAAGCAGAAGGTGAAAATAAATAAAATAGAGAAGTGAAGAATGCAGAAAGAAACAGAAAGTGTTCAAAGGCATGTAAACACAATGAAGGCTGGAGCCAAATTCATATGCAAACTTATAAGGTGTAAATTCTCTTCCCTCCCTTTTTTCCTTCCCCTGATGATGTGCATATACAGCCCCTGCCCCCTCTTGCTATTACTCTCATGACAGAATTTAAGCAATGGAACAGAGGAAAAAGGAGGCAGATGTGACTGTGTGGCAAGTTGCTTTGCCACTCAGTTGTGTATGGGAACCACATCTTTTTATGTAGTTTGCGAGAGGGGGATTTATTCTTTCAGCATTTTGAGAAAGACTTATGATTCCACCTGGATTTATGCACAATAGCTTTCCTGTCTGAACTCTTTATCTTTCTTTGAGAGCTCTCTGCCTAAGTTATTTTCCTCCTGGGATTTATAAAATATACTCTCACCTACACTGGGATAAGAGTATCTTTAATACAAAGGCCTCAGCTGAAGGCCCTTTGCAAGTATTGCCCATTCCCATCAAATTTCACCTGGAGCTCATCTGTTGGGCCTTACTCAGGTTGGATCATGTGGCAGGGTATTATAAACTCCAAATGGTATAGCTGTGTGCTATGATACTCCTTATAGGAAGTTCACACCAAAACTCTAAACTAGCAAACCATTTAAGCTTTTTAATTGTAATGTTTTTTAAATCATCTCACTGAAGTCAGTGGTACAGTGTCTGAGCTTAAAGCTGAAATTATGCTGAAGTGCTTTGCTGGCTTAAAGCCCAAGCTGGCTTTCAATGTGTTATAGGCAGCCTTTCCTGGGATGATGGTGAATTAGAATTGTGCTAAAGTATTTCCACCAAGATGAAAAATCATCTCACATCTAAAGTTTTTATTGCTTTTTCCGCTTTCTATGAACTCAAAAATTAAATCATTTCTATGAAAAATGGCACTCGAGAATATGAAATTTCCAGAAGAATGGGGGATCCATTTTCTAACAGAAGTTGACTGCACGGTGAACAATACTTTTTGAAAAAAAATGGTGCTATCTCCGGACGTGGTAGTTCTGTGTGAATCTTTGGACCTGCAAAATTAACTAAATGCTGTGAACTACATCTGGTTCTAAATTAAGTATAACAAGTGCCTCAATCCTGTACTGAGGTCTGCCCAGAGCTTCAGAGATCCCTGTGGGTCTGCGTGGCTGTGTCCATTTGCTGCTGGGGGCCTATGCAGAATGAGGTGCTATGTATGTGTGCATTGTTCTTCCTGCCTGCTAATGGTTTTCTTCACAATTTCTCAGTACAGAACTGCTCCGTGAGTCCATCCAAAATCCTGCTCCTGATGAAGATACTGGTTGGTGTTTACGGAACGGAAAGTAAGTCATGGCCAACAGTTAAACAGTATCTGATAGTTTCTGCTTTTCTTTGCATTTTTCTGCAGCCACCCTGCTGTAGGCAGGGTACTCTTGAAGAGCCAAACTCTTCTGTAGTTTATAGTTGCATAGTGAGTAATTTGAAACCATGTAATTTATTGAACGCCATTTCACTACTTAGCTTGCAGAATCTTTGTGAGAAATATTCCAGGTCCCTTGACCTTATTATTTTTCAGATTTGTTTTGAGCAGCATGCCTGGAACATGTGTTTCATGTGTTATATTTCCTCTGTGGATTCATCTTTGACATTCAATGTGTGAACTTTTCTTATAATTAGTTCTGATCAGTGAGCTAGTTCAGGTACCACTGTAGATGGTTTAACTTGATTTTCTTGTTGGCAGTCACAAAACACTGACAAGACACAGTCCTGTAGCTGAGCAGGGACGAGTGGAATTCTGTCCCTACCCAATTTCGTACTGAAGTCAGAGGATGCCCATGCACACTTTTGTATGCTCATAGCAGGTCCACAAAGCCAGTGGTCAAGTATTTAGCAAATGCGTTTGACACACAAATTTCCACAGATCTTTGGAATTGTGTATTAGTTAGATAAATCTACCTCTCAGCTGGATGAGTTTTTGTTTCATGATTTCCCGAGCACTTCCTTCACAAATATCTGTAAATCTGAAGTGGACTTACTTTCAGTACCTTTGCCAGTTGAATTTGGCTGTTTCAAGTGGCACCCAAAGAGGAAAACAAAAGGAGCATTACGGTGGTTAGAGCAGACTCATTGAAAATCAGAGTATGCCCTTTTTCCCCTTTATTTGCTTGAGGATTTGGGTAGGTATTAGGAGGGTAATTAGGTAATTAGTCATGGAAAAAAATCCAAAGCAGCAAAAGCAAAAAACCTGGACTGCTCCAGAATTGGAATGAAGCTTTTTCTTTACTTTGTGATTGTGTATCTTGCCTGCACTTTATTGCCCACAATTGCAGAAGTCTTGCCTGTTTCAGGAAGGAGGATGAGGGCGCTGGAGAACTCTTAACTATTTTATTTATGATTATTTTAGCAGCATTAAATAACACACTGTACTGTCCACGCTAGTATCTGATGACATTTGTAACTTTGAGTCCAAGGGCAGAAACAGCAGCAAGGGCAGAGAACATGGGCTGCATTTTGGAAATGCCTTTTGTCAGGCAACCTGTTCCTCATGGGCTCGGAGGCTCTCCCCTGTGCCCTCGGCTCTGGGCACACCCTCTGTGTACATTCTGCACATTCCTCAAGCGAGTTTGCTTATATAACCCTGGCTGTGCTACCTTCCTCTCCCCACATAGGTGAACTGCTAGCTGCCCTCACTCAAACAGCACCGCCGTTCACACCCGCCATCCAGGCTGACTATACACAGGCCAGTTTTCATTTCTGATTCCATTTCTCTTGTTTCTTATAGCTAAACGTGAAGAGTTCCCAGTCTTGGGGTATTTCTTTTGAAGGCAAAGCTAAGGCAGTTGTCTAGCGGCTGCAGAAGCCAAAGTGGATTTGTATGTTACTGTGCATTCCTGAATTGAAATCCTAAAAACTGTTCACCCACAAGAACTGCATAGCATTCGCAGTCAGCAGAATGGATGGTGGAAGATTGCAGGCTGGAGCCCCCTGAGATGCCTTATACTGGGCAAACCTGTGCACCATCCTGAGCCACCCCTTTTCTTTCCGTGTGGAAGGAATTCCAACACCCAACTTGTAAAAAAAAGAAATAATAATAAAAAATCCCAAACAAACAGATTCTCAACCCCACACCTCTGAGATCCTTGCACAAAAATGTGCTTTAGGTACAAAGTGTACCTATACACATTTAAATTAGTGTCATTAAAATAGACTCATCCAGAACATGAGTTCAGGTTTCAGCTTTTCTTGCCAGGTGCTGGTGATTTAATACAAGTGACTATTTTTCTATTTGTATTGCTCTACCAATGCTGTCAATAATCTGTGGGGAATAATTGGAAAGACATGATTGTAAAGATAATGTTATCAATGCCAATAACATCAATAAATATAGAATCTGCTACTCAATAGCAGGTTGCACACCTAAAGGGAGCAATAGTCTCAAAAGCCAGTGTTCTAAAATAAGCTAATTGTGTTTTACTGGTTTAGGATTTTTAATTTTAAAGTTTGATTTCCAAAGATTTTCAGTGTCACCTTTAACGATCATCAGATTCATCTGTAGTAATTCCTGTTGGAGCACCTAGGATGGTTTTCATTTCAAAGCTCAGAGCATTTCTGGTGCCTGCTGCAGCTGGTTGGTATTGTGGGCATGGAGGAACTTTAGGAATGAATTGTTAGTTGTTGTTATTAATTTATTTGGGAAACACAAACAGTATGACTCATTAACTCATGTCTTGAAAAATGCCGTACAGTAAGCATACTACTGGAAAGCATTACCTTCCAACACTGACTTTAAGGAGAATTTGAGCAACAGAATTGTGAATGAGGACTTCACTAATCTGCAAAGCCCTGGGAAGCTGATAATGTACAGAAGAGACAGAAACACAGGAGTTCAAAATCATATGCTTTGTTTCTTCAATGAAACCACCAGAATATGTCTGAATGACATAGGACATGCATAAATATGATGTCACCAGCTTGAAAGCATGTCTTTCTGAGGCTTTTTGTCTTGGTTCCTGATCTGGGGTCTTCATTTGATGTCATCTATTTGATCATTATATCCTGTTTCTTTTAAAACTCTTGGCTAATTTACTTTCTTTTGCTGTAATTTCCATTTCCAAGTTCTTTGATAAGTGTCAGCCAGTGCCTTTTGCAGACATTTCCTCTGTATATAACCCAGAGAGCTGCTTAATCATAAGTCATATGTGCGGCAATATGGTTTTATTATTATTCATGTCTTTCTAAAAGCTGAAGCCAAATCTTAATTTGAGAGCAAAATAGCTAAGTCTTTGGAAAAAAGGAAAAAGAATACTAAGTCACTGTGGACCCAAAAATTTCCTCAGCAACCCTTCATAATAAAGGGCTTTGTACAGTACTTTTCACTCTTCGATTCTGTCACTTGTGTGTCTTTGGATTTGCCCTCTTGCTCAGGCAAGCTCTGGACCAGAACCGAAGGATGTGTTACAGAAAGCAAGACTGCAGAGGAAATCTTTTTCCTGCTTCTGCTGTGTTTCCTTTTTGAAAGGGCAGAACTCCTTTGAGAGAGACCTGTATGTGACCGAGTCCCCACAGTGTCATCTGTGGAGGGGGCAGCATTCCCAGTACCTATCACCGCTGAATGCCATAAGGACCAAATGTCACATCTATCTCCTTACTGAGGAATATAAATAGAAATTAAAACCAGTTATGCAAATGCATTCTGTAAGTAAGCTGAAAAGAAATGCCTCCTGCCTCTGTGTACTGTAACTCCTCTGGAGACTTCTGTTGATACACTCTATTTCCTGGTTGTACATCTAAATCTTTATGTCTGAAGATATTTGCAACTAGACCATCCAGTATAAAACTATTGAGAGAGAGAGAGATCATCTAGCACAGGAAATATTTGGCTGGAATGGAGAAAACAAATGGAGAAATGAACTGAAAAGGCATTATGTTTTGCACTGTTAAACATTCCAAAAATAAACTAGGAACATAAAAGTATCTGATACATACTTTTTTTTCTCTTTTCCTCTCTTCTTCTCCTTCTCAGACATGTGTACTCATAAAATTTAATGGCGTGGAATAGCCTGAAAGAACGGGACCATTTTTAATACACCTTTCTGTGGCTCCTTGGTACATATGTGAACAATTTTAATAAAAAAAATGTTGATTCCTAGTGATTCTTAGACATCTTGTGGTTGATCATCTGTACAGGACAGATGGATTCGGTCATGTAAGCCAAATAAATAAATTAGCACTATCTTTGAAATGTATAGCCACACTTGGCACCTGCAGTTACCGTACTCCCTCCCCTCAGTTCAGATGTCTTCACCTCCACTGCTGAACTGGCCTAACTTTCTATTCTGTTTGGCCTTGAGTTAGAACAGAGGACCACCTGCATGAAAGAGATGTGAAATGTTATGCGTGCCTTTGTAATGGGATAAAGTACCAGAGTACCAAGTCTGCAAATATTTTACTGAGCAGGTCATGTATTAAGTGAAGTACTGAAAGGTAAAATGATAAATGATGAGGTCATCGTTTTAGAGCTGGTGTCCAGGTGGTGAAAAGCCAGAGGGCTGGGATTTAGAAAAAAGGTACTTCCTTTCAGCTTCACTGACTTGGTGTGCTGTACAGGATGAAGCCGGGCTGTCTCGGCTAGCTTTTTCACCGGTTTGTGTATAAATCTGCCTGTAAAGCAAGAACCTTGTAAAGGAAGGATATAGATGTGCTTTAGACTGTCATGATTCATCTTTTCAAGTGGTTCATGGGCTGCAAAAATATATTCTGTACAATGCTATTAGAATTTTACCTAGTCTAACGTAAATATTTTCAAAATGCTTTAATTAATTCTGCCTGACAAGGCGAGTTGTGGAGGCTGAATTTAGATATTTCCCTTCTCCTTCTTCCCTCCATTTTTAACCCACAAGCTGCGTATGGGTGGGTACCTGCAATCTCCAAACCGGCCCCACAGTTCCAAACTCATTGCAAAGACATTCAGGTGAAAACTTTCTGTCCTGTCCTTTGGGGTCAGCTTTCTGCCACATTACTTGTTTGCAGAAAACACTAATAACTGCAGGAGATGGGGTAAAAGGTACTGGATTGGATCAGGACATTTCATGCAACTTCTCTGTTGCTTTCATTACAAAGTGTTTTTAGTGTAACTCAGAAGGAAATTCTGTTTGATTTGAAATCACCTCTCTCGTTTGTGACTGTTCCTTTAGTTCAGTGTGTGATGTAGGTGCCCGGGTGTGAACATATGCATTTAGACTGATGTGGGTAGCACAAAGGTATGGGGTGGAGGACTTATCCATCTGTCATTTTTCAAAGCACTCCTGCTTTGTCAACTATGCAGCAAGCTGCTTTATTCTCTTTCTTCTGCCTGGGGCAGTGGAACATCAGTCAAGTATTTTCAGAGTGAAAGTCAGTTGTTTTCTGGTGGTCTGATAGCTGAATGTGCTCCCTAAAAGGGGTGGTTCAAAGCCAGGACGGATGCAAAGGGAGAAATGAGATGGCATGGGCAGACTGGGGGAAAAGCTGATCTTTCTGTGGCAGCAAGCTCTGAGCAGGTAGAAAAGGCAGTCTTGTAAACTGGCATCATTTAAAGAGAGTTTCAAGAAAAGAATTCAGGTTTGAATAATATGCATATGTAATTACTGCCCCTAGGCTCCAATCTTAAAGAATAAATTGCACGTATCTTCAAGAATGGTAATTTCCTTATTTCTCTGGGACTTTGTTTCTGAGGGACAGAATTAATCTCCTTCCTTATATTACCTGTCAATGCCCTAATGGAATTCCCATTTCAGTAATGGCAGGGCCTCCTTTCATAAGTGGTAAATTCATCGTGGATTAAGAGATGTGACCCGTGGTCTACTGCCGGTGTGTATTGCCAGGAAGCCACCAGCTTGTTGCGTTAAAAGTCGTCTCTGCAAATAAATTCTTTGATACCCCTGGCAAAGAGGTAAGAGGGTTGTGTCCAGCCTGGCTATGCACTCGTGCCAAGTCCTGAACACCGTCCTGGACCTTCTCTCTGTTTTGAGAGAGGAGAAAGTAAGAAAGTACATTCCTGGCCTAGATGTAGAGGGGAGATGGTCTCTGGGCAGGAGAATCACACAACCCATGTGAATTTTTTTTCTCTTTTTGTATTTGTCTGTATATAATAATAACACTTGGAAAGCACACAAGCACTCATCCTGGGTGCCTCAAACAGGGCCTCAGCAGTGTGGGTTTCGCTCTGCAGTGCTTAGACAAGCTGAGGGACTGACAGAGATAGCTCTGTTGTGATCGTTTGCCTGAAAGGTCATAATATCAGTATAGTATTCTCATGCATGTGTCATGAGCCCAGTCCTAGCTAAAAAGAAAGAGAGGCTGGATAATAAGGTTCAGAGGTTTTTATCTGCAATTTGTTTTTATCACAATAAAACATGCAAGTATGAAACTGAGGGCTGCTTATAACTCCTGTCTAAGGCACTGCTTCCTTCTGATGAATATGGCTAAAACAGTGAAGCAACAGGATGCAGTAAGGTGAAGAAATGAAACCACAATAATTGAGTAAAATTTTTTATGAATTAAAAAAATAAATGAAAACCTTATGTAAAAAATATACAGAGAAATCAATCCTTTCTTTCTGTCTTTCTTTTTCTGTCTTTCTGTCTTTCTTGGAATCCACCCTGAACCAGATGTTGGGAGTCTGTAGTTTAGTGTTTTTGGATCACTGCCCAGACTTTTACCTATCTTTTCAGCTATTTACACGGGTTTTATTTCTCCAGCTGCGCTTTCACTGATACTGTACAGTCGCAGACCTGCTAAGTTGGGAGTCACTAATAGAGGGATTTGCTCTATTTTCACTGAGATGAGCAGTGATACAAAACATCGAATGGGAATAATTTTGTCTTTGCTCAAAGAGTGAGAGGATCAGGCTTAATGAAGGGTGTGAAGAAATCTGCTGTGGACAATGATAACACAGAAGGAGGGAAGGGAGTGGCACAGGAATTTTCTTTCCAACACCATCACAGAGAGGAGCAGACAGCAGCTGCTGCTGTGTGTGGGAAAAGGTGCAGGGGGATGGCTTTTGTTTAAAACAAACTAAACTTCCATTGTGGTGTTTGGCTTTAAGTGGTTTTTTTAGTTTTGATGGTTTCTACCCTTACTACCTTTTAATTTCCATTAAAAATTATAATCTTCTTTTAGTGATTATTAATTATTAATGATTATGAATTATTTAGTTAGATTTTTGGTCCATAAAAATTCAGTACGGAGGAAATAGGAAATTACTGGCATAATTGCATATGGGCATAAAGAAGTTCAATCATTTGTCTCTTGTGTATAGCATGAATTGACAGCAAAATCCTGAGTCTACACATCAGTCCACTGAAAGAATGCTGAATCTAGTTCATAGAGTTGCTCACGCAGTTGCACTAAAACATTTATTTTGTGTTGGCATAACATTTTGCACATTTCTAAATTACAGCCTTCCAACTTGTCGTGGTCTTAGCCGTAAGATTCAGACTGGGGAGAGGAGAAAGTTTCTCAACAGGAGACTGGTAAGGGCTCTCCTGAGTGAAGAGGTATAATTTTTCAAGGTGTTGTGTGGCAGCCTGCCTAAGAGACTGATGCTTCAAGTTTGGTCCTGACTCTGGATTTAAGCCAATACCCTAGAGGTTAAATATTCCATATACCAATCCTTGGAGCGATCTCATGTCTCCAGGTGCTAGTCTTTTGCACAGACTTCTGAGCACAAGCAGCTTCACTGGCAGTAAGAATCAACTAGTTCAGTTCAACTGGAATTTTTTAATGAAGTCTCTCATACCAGTCAGGGAAGGGAAAGGCAAGTGAAGAAAGGCCAGGGAAAATGGGGATATTTTTACAGTGCTGTGTCTAGGAAGAGGTGGCAGAAGGGTGTGCCTTATAATGAGTGTGATGAGTCTGGGTGTCTGAGCTAGTGTGTGATGAGTCTGGGTGTCTGAACAACCATTTTGTTACTGAGCTTGCCATATGCCATGCAGCACTTGTTATTTCATAAACAACATTAGCTGTGAGCCTAACTATTTGAAAAAAATCCCCGCCAAACACAATTTTTCAGGTTGGATATAAAATGGATGCCTGAGCTATTGTCACCCAGCACAGCTGATAGTGGTGACCCTGTTCTTTAAGTGGATTGAATCACACAGTCATCATGTTTGTCCCCAGCTGGGGCATAGACTACAAATATGCAACGTTTAATACAAATCTGGATACTGATGAATGTTAATGCAGTACTAGTAGCTTCCTTTAGGACAGTATTTCTGAAGGCAAGCTAAAATGAGACAGATTTAAAATTCTCTACTAAAGACAATGCCTACTACCACAGCATGTTTTATTAAAGACTGAAGAAATGCACGGTTTATGTGTAAGAGACACATACTGGTATGGCCTGAGCTTTCAGGTTTACACATCTTAGGTATGAGGAGATAGGTTTGTGCAAATGTGTATGGCCACATCAGACAAAAGTCACTGTTAAAAAAGCAGTCTGTAGACATATAATTTATGCAATTTGTTAATGCTGCATTGCATTTTAAGGGCCTCTTGAGGCTGTCAAAGTTACCTCTTGGGTAGATGCTATGTAGCTAACGTGGCTTCTGTTAAAATTCAAAGGCTCTGGTTCTCTACTTACATTTTGATTGTGATTCAATCCTTATTTCTACAACTCACATTTCACTGTTTTCTTCTCTTCAATTTTTTTTCCCATCCCAGCAGCCATCTGGTACTTTCTTCTGTCAGCCAAGTTTCTGTTCTTTACCTGGAGCCTTTCAAACAGAGAGTCTTGAAGAGAGTGGATTAACAGTTGTCACTGGAAAATGAGTTTACTTCCAGCTGGAAAAGCTGTGAAATAGAACTATTCCTTGATGTGATAGGCATTTCTTCTTGGACGCTCTTAATTCTATTTGAAGGCAAATACCTGGGAATAGTTTTGCTTAGAGTTAAAAATCTGTGAGAAGATCCTTAGCATCTTTGAAGTGAGTTGGCTGACTTGACTTGCTCATCTTATGTATGGGGTCTCAACATAACAAATGTGTTCATTAGCAGACAGGTATTTGGGATTAGCCAAAGGTGGGTCTTGGGACTGTAATCTGGATCGGATTTAGTTCAAATGAAAGAGATCTGTGGGCATCCTATTATGCTTACTTTTCTTTTTCTCTTTCTTTCTTTTGTAGTAAACTCTGAAGGTTGTATTTGCCCTGAGTTATCTTTATCCCATTTACAATAAAAGTAGAAGTGCATAAAGCACTTGAGAAGCAACCTATTCTCTTTTCTGTCTGTGGTTTCTTATAAGCATCCAAAGAATAAAATTTGCTTGTGTACTTTTAATTATTTCAAGAACTGAAATGTCTAGGCTAGTAGTAAAAGTGTCATGAAATTACTGTAAAGTTGCATGAGTTTTGGCTGTAAATCTTATTCACCTTGACTAGATCTCATACTTTAATTCACTGGGGTATAAAATACCATTTACATTAGTTCTTAGTTCACTTAATCATAATTAAATTACTTCAGAGGGCAATAATTCCTCGAGACTCTTTCTTTGATGTGACATAAATAACAAACAGTGTTTGCAATGTGAAGGTGTTCTACTTCACTTTTACATTTGCCCTAGCTTTATACAGCATATAACATTCTCTTTAGGTATAGACATATGCTCTTCTTACATGCACCATATGGGTCACAGATGTGGCTGACATGGCTACATGACATCTTTTTTAATTTCATTGCACTGTACCAAGGCTGTGCATAGACCTTTTCATGATAGTTTGAGGGGATTTCTGCTCCAGATTTTAATTTTTTTCACCTGAATGATGACTGGGAAAGGAATGGGGGCCTCTTTTTCTGCTATCAGGTTATATTGTGTTAACAAAAACTCTTCTGAAAGTAATAGTTTGCTGCTGCTGAATTCATTGTCACCTTAAGCATGGCTTCACTGCAATGTCCTAGTAGTTCCTTTTTAAAATTTCTGTGTATACCTAATACTTGAGCTTTGCTTTGCTTTTCCTCTTTTGATCACAGTCAAGGGTACTTTTTGGAAGAAGCGCCAACCATAGATTCTTAATGAACTTTCATAGAGTTTGAAATCCAGTTTTAAGCTTTTCAACTACATTTTGATTTAAATGCACCTTAAGAAATACTTTTGCGTTAAGGAACATCTTTAGAAGTAGGGATTTGTTGGTATTCAGTTTTGTCATCGTGTATACAGTTTTAGTGATCTGAAATGCTAATATTACCTGTTAACATGTGCCAGCTCACTGTGCCTGTACGTTCTGAACGAGAATGACTATGTATTGCACTCATGTATGTATGGATAGCGCCTTCTATCCATGCACAGTAACCTATGGATACTGCTACCATGGTAACTATTGTGGACCAAATTTGGGATTTCCATGTAGCGAACACAGACCTCCAGCTGTGAATGGGACAGTTGAATGTTATCTCAGTCAAAATATCTGTCTGTCTGTCTGTCTATCTATCTAAAGGCTTAGTGAACTGTCAGTTTTGTTGTGTCAGGTTGGAGGAACAGCAGTTATCTGAACAATAGTGCTGGTTAGGAAGTGAACTAATAAGGGATTCCAGGGCAACACTTGTTACCTGTTTTCTGTAATTGTCTAGACAGGTAGTTTAATGAAACATAGAATTATCTATTATATCTCTTGTACATCCCATCCTCTGTCTCAAGGCATCAGAAATGCAGGATCAGAACTCTAGATGAATAATTGGGAATTCTAGATGTATTTCTGTTACCTCTTTCATAATGGACATATAGAAACTACATTCAGTATTAAACACTTATGCTAAATTATGTGTATTTTCTAATGGAAATGGGTTTTAGTAGGCAAATGTAATGAGAACGTATTTTTCTTTGGATAAATTTGTTGCATGTAATTCAGATGCTTTCCTACTCTCGCTGAAAGTCACTCCAGTTTTCCAAATGCACTTAACAGTCTTTTAATGCAGTTATTATCAGTCTCGCTTAACTTTCCATATTTGCCATAGCTTTACACATCTCTAGCAGTGCATTGCAGTGTCACTTCCCTTGTACCTGCAGCCACTGGAAGAAAGCGCGATGGAGCTCAGGAGATCCCTGTTGTCTGAATCTCAGTGCACAGTGAGTTCCTATAGAGGAGCTTCCTGTCACTAATGCTATCTACAAGATCAGGACAATTAATTTTATTAAATTTGGAAAGTTTTCATCTCAACTTTGACCTTTTGCCTGAATATACATTCAATTAAATTTGAAAAGCATTAGTAGATTGCAATTCAAAGGAACTCATTTGCTCAAAGTATTTTGGAAAGGGCATTTGGATAGTTTCAAAAGGTTTTGGCTTCGTTTTAATAGGAAATTTGCCCATATTAATTTGCTTCCACCGTTTCTGTTTTGCTGAAACAGCAAAGAGTTTTCTCACTCCTCCCAGCCCAAATCATCTCTTTTTGATAAACCTCTTTCTGAATCTCACTGGTCTTGATGGACATTAGATATAAATGATATTCATGTGGAAAGACACAATGCAGCAATGAGTTTGAATTGACATTTATGTGTTGGCAGACATAATTGGGCTAATTGTGCTAAACAGGGCTCTTTACTTTGCAGTCCAGAGAGGCTGGTTACTGTGAGTGGAACCATCTCTGGCCTAAACCTCTCGATCATAGTTTTTCCATCAATGCATGTAATGTGTTCAAGGGTCTCCTTGATTCTTTACAGCTTTTAAGGAATTGTTTTAGATTACTGCGTTGCACCTTTCGTCAAGCTCATTTTGTAAAAGATTATGCAAAGGCAAGTAGTCCTTTTTTTTCCAGAATAATCTTTATTAAAGGTCATGGCCTTTCTTCCTCCTTCTGAAACCTTAGAAGAGCCATAGGCTTTGTATCCCCTCCAGACATTAAGGGGTCCATTTCAAAGCAGTGAATGTGGGAGGTGTATGCACAAATCCTTCTAACAAATAACGAGATTTATTTTTTGACTTGACCCTTTTGAGCACGACTTTGAAAAGTTACCCAAGAACATCTATCTGAAAAGGCTTCAGTCACCACTCTTTAGGATAGAGAATTTATAGGCAAGCAGGGTTTGGGCTTTGCTTTACCTTATCTGGATGGCTGGAAAGAAAGCAAAAGCTTATTAATTGTCCCATGGCTATTTAGCTTCCCTGGGACAACCGCTGCCTTAGCTGACCATGGCAGGGTACTGTTATACTGGAGCCTGCTTATATCTCTAGTAGAAGGGATGCAAATAGCCTTGCTGCAGTGCAAGGAAATAATTTTCTAGCCCTGTTGCTAGCCCATAGCATCTTGACACATCATGCTGTTAAAACAGACATTTCATCCTGTCTGTTGCTTTTACCACAGCTTTTTACAGCAATCTGGAATGTACTTTTTGGAGAGATTGTTTCTCTACATCCTATTAAGGTTCAGACACCATAATTTCAGCTGTAAACTGTGCGTGTTCTGCATGGAGAAGTTTCTAACACGAAGAAGGGTCAACTGAGAAGAGAGACTAATGACTGCAGAAGAGAGCTGAGGGAGGGAGTGTATTCCTTAGAGTAAGGGGTTCATGAAAGAAGTATGGGCCACAGAAATTAATGTTGAGTATTGAAAGGGAAGACTGAAAAAATGATCCCCAGATCCATTCCAGGTTTTTCATGTCATAGGAGTCATTGATATGAAGAACAGCCACAACACAACAACTTGAAATTCCCCTGGCACATTTACTTGCTAGACCTGCCTGAACTCAAATGGGTGGACGCTAACACTTCCCTCTCGATGGCAGGTTTCTTGGTGCTCTGTGATGTTGTCAGTCAAACCCAGGCATTTGTCAAATCTTGTAGAGAGGAATTCTGTGAGTTTGGCTTGACCAAGGCAGAGATCAAACTTGTACTGATGGTGGGAGACGTTTCATGCATTCGGGACAGGAGCTGTAGAAAGGCAGCTGAGACCTACCCAGTGTGACCATTTCCTAAAGTGCCTTCAGACTGTCTGTGCCGCAAGAAACAGAAAAGAACTGGTGCTGAGCCAGAAGCAATCTAAGGAAATAAAAAGCAACTGGATTAATTAGATGGGATAAATCATATCATTATATAACTGGATACAGTCAGAGGTAATTTTAGCAGGTAAATTTTTGACTATGCGCACCAGACATTAGCTCTCCAATATCACAGCATAATTCTTTTGTCTAAATACCACTATCAACTCAGAATAAATCAGGTAAAATAATTTCTATTATCCCTTAAGTAATGAGGAGGTGTATGTGGTGATGTTTTTACACTGTAGGGTATTGCTGCTGATATATGGTCTCCAGAAGGTGTGCTCCATCTGGATGCATGATTCATTCAGATAAATTACTTATCCAATCCTGGGATCTGTAGTAGAAAAGCAAGCAATTAACCTTTCCTAATAAGAGCCAGAAACAGGCCTTACGGAAGTGAAAATGAAGCAGGTAGCTGGTGTTTAGTTTCCAGAGCAAGTTTTAACACCAGCAGATGGTGCTAAAATGTCCATTAAAAGGAAAAAAACCCAACAACCCAAACATCTCAAATTTCCTTAAAATCATAAACTGTCAGGGAAAGATAAATTGAGATACTTTAGCTAATTGCTGTGGAAAGTTGAATCTAGGGTGATGTTAGTCATCTTTTTACTTAGACTACCATTACACACATGGAGATGTGAGCAGCCCTTATTTTCTAGTTTGCTTTCAAGATGGATCAATTTTCCTTGAGTCAGGTCTTTACCTTGAATAAGGTGACTCAAGTGTTTCATGAATTTTCATATTCAAACTGGGGATTAAAAACTTTGTTTTATAATTTTACTGATTAATTCATCAGGAAGGATATAAGATTTTTAGATTCTTTCACTCTGAATAAGTACTTTAAAGAACTGGCAATTGTTTTTCTAAGGTTTGAACACTGATGCTACAACAGAGTCCCAAGGCAACTGACAGGCATTCAAAATGCTATGTTCTGGCTTAAAATGTACAGCCCTGGAAGATTTTGGAATTAAGGACCCTGCAGCAAACTTGGCTTAGATTTAAAAGACTGGCTTTATAAAAAGTGACTATTTTGTCACATGAGAGGATGAAGCAACACATCAGTACTGTGAGTCTAGAGGATCTGCAAAGCCAATTCTACAAAATGAGACCATCCTCTCTAAGGATCTAAAAGTTATTTCCAGCACGATAATGAAGATAAAATTACTTCTAGCACAATAATTTTATCTAGTGTATCCAAGAGTGGTGAGCCACACCTTGATGCCTCTTACGTGTACTTGTGACAGTTCTGCCTAAATAAGGACTGAGAAACACCTTCAGAGTTTATCCCAAAACAGTGTTATACGTCTTCCAAATATTCATTAACGGTGTGACCACTTGGGACGGCACATACACACCTCCCTGCTGCTCATTTTATGAATACGACTCTGTAAGAATCATCCAGGTGACTGAGTAATGCAAGGTGTAGGTATGTGCAATGACTTATTATAATATCCTATTTAATTCGTTTTTGGCAGCGATGGCGTGTAATTATTTACTGACCTACCGAATTGGTCACTGAATTACTGTGAAATTCAGATTCTAAGAAGCACTGTCATTTTGATAATTAGAGACACCAGAATGTGTGCTTGTTAAGTTGTAATTTGCTTAAAAAAAATAATTAAAGACAGAGGTTATTTAGGAAGGAAGGCTTAAGACCAAGATTATATTCAAAGGAAATTAAAGACAGGAAGCCCCAGGGTATTACAGCCCTGCCATGCAGCTCCTATTAAAGAAAATGAAGTCTTACAAGCAGCACAAATAGTGATGTCTGCCATAAGGCTGCCCAGCACTTTCTATTATAAGATCCTGTTTTCTATTGCTTACAACTTCACCAAACTGAAACCATTTGGGCCAGAATTTTCCATGCTGTCTGCTTTGGGCAAATATTTTGGAAAGTTTACTCTAAAATGCTCAGCTGTTTCTCCAGCTGGGGTTAGGAAAAACAAAAAAAGATCTTAGTCCATGTTCATAGAGATATGCGCAGGTATGCATGTATGTTTGCCCGTATGTATGTATAAATAAGAATCTCTGCCTTTTTGAGAAATACTGATGTTTCCATGATCTGTAGTGAGGACTTGAAATTTGCCCCCTTTTTTTGGTTTGTTTTTAATCTGGAAAATGACAGTTTTAAGATGCTCAGGAGAGAGTAATTTTGGATTTCCCAACTGTGTTTTTGGGAGGTGAGCTCCGACATAGAACTAACAGACATGCAGTCCACACAGCAGATAAACTGAAGTGGGCTGAAGAGGACATAGCAAGCAATTGCATCTCCCTGGTTGTACTGTAGCTGTAGCAATTCTGGACAGAAGATTAGAAAACAGGAATGACCACCTCTCCTGAGCTCTCTCTGCTCCTCTTGAGTAGTGTCAAGGCAGTGGAAAAGAGGAAGAGCCTGCCTTACTATATTGCAAGAGGTGAAGGGCAGTGGGTGAGGAAAAGAATGGCAGAGCAATGAGGTAGAGGTAAGATAAAATAAAAAGAACTTTGGAAGGCAAGGATATAGAAACAATGACAAAAATTGTAGTGAAAAATTGGAACGGGTGCTCTGGAGAGAGTGTAGAGAAACCGGGGCAGAAGTACTCTTTAATCACTATACCTCTGCACTTGAAACCCAAAGACACGTGATTCGCTTCTCCATCTCTTTCTAGTGGCAAAGTCAAGCAGTGTGTTGTGTATCTGGGGTAGGCTGACCACCTGCTGTGGTGAGATTCTACCAGATGATATTTGATTTCCAGTGGAAGCATTTGGAAAAATTTAGTCTAGTCAATAAATGCCCCTCTTTCCTCTACAAACTATTAAAATAATGTTTACAAGGTGAAGTCAAAGGTCTTATAATGGTTAATTAAGAAAGTAACCATTATTTTAATAGCTTGTGGGGTCTAACTGTTCACTTATTGTGTCCATTTGCCAGACGCCTACAGGTTTCACTGTGTTCCTGTCCTACATCACATGCTCCCATCTTCCTTCTCATCACTGCCTTCTTCAGTGAGCTTCTTTGCTAGTCCCTCCAGTCTTAGGTCCTTATTCTGCACCTTCCTTTTTCATTTCTCCTTTTAGATCATCTCCCTCAAATTCTAATCCCTTTCTTTTGTATCCTCTTTTCCTTTCACTACTGTGAACAGACACAGCATTCTCCTATTGCCAAAAGCCATATCTTGGTTTCTTTTCTAGCCTGCCCTTCTCTAGACCCGCACAGGCTGTTTGCGGTTAAATCTGCCCACATGGCACGCACAGAACCTGCCCTTTCCATCAACACATACCTTTACATGCCAAGGCTTTTCTGGGCTCCTTTCAGCCCACATTCTACTAAAGCAACATCCTCCTCTCTGGTCTTGTCGTCTGCAACATCACCCTTGCAGCATCCATTCAAACTCTGCTACTTAGATAATTTCCCTGGCTTTTCATCCTATTTCACATGTTCTGCTGGGTTTCTTTTCTCTCTTCCACTTTCACCTTGTCCCATATCTCGAATGGTGCTGCATCATTATTTACAGCTGTCTTCACTCTCCAGCAATGCGAGTTTTTCCCATGATAGTCTACTCCTGCAATCATTTCCAAGCTTTCTTTCATGTTGTAAGATGTCTAAGAAAGCCTAGAAAGTGAAAAGTTTATTGTTATTTGAAACTTTTCATAAAACTAGCTTGGTCACAATGGTACTGAGCAATGCTGGCTGACTAGGTAGTGGTGTGCCAAACTACATGAGCATCTGAATTCAGATTACTTTTGCCTTGTCTTTCTAGTTGTACTACCCCAACTCAACCTTCTGTTCCCTTTATTCCTCTGTTTCCTGAAATTACCCCAGAACACAAGGTATGACCCACCTTTTTTACAATTTATGTACTGTACCTTGCACAATATATCTTTCTGCAATCCTTGACTGGCCTCAGGCAGCAGCATGTTATACATAACGTTAAAAATAACTGATGGGGCTTTGAAAAAACCCAATAATTTAGAGATCTGCATTTTGAAAAATGAGTCTTAAAGGAGCCAGTCTGTTTCATCACAGTGAGACTATCAAAGCAGTAGCACACTCTCATCTTTATGTAATTAGGAGAAAATATCATGTTATAGTTGAGCATTGGAAATATTTTTGGAGATTTTAATCTTGCATTGTGTGTGTTGTCTTTGCAACAATACTTCTTTCTATGGTAACAACTTTTTTATTGCATCGACCCTATTACTCCTGAGAGAAATTAACTTTAGGAAGATTTGTTTTGGCCAAACTTTCAAGGAAGAAACAAAGTGTAAAAATGTGCATTAACTGAAAAAAAGGTCTTGCTTTTAAGCATTATTTCCCATTATTATATGCCATCATCCTTTTGTTACAGCTTTAGGTTTGAAGACATTAGCTATTTTTTTTTTTTGTAAATGACAGGGTGGGGAATGTTATTTTGCTCACATTATTTTATTCTCATAGTTTTTTGCATCAGACAGTAAATGGTTTCTTTCTTGACTCAAATGAGCAACAGCTGGATCTTCCTGTACCCCCTCCCATTCTTCCAGTTAAGGATCAGCCTCAGCTGTGGCTTTGTGCAGAGGCATGGTGAAGGATCAAGACTGTAATTGAGCATCTCATTCAGCTGATATGAATATGTAATTATAATTAGGAGCTCCAGGGTCCATCAGCACATGTATGAGCCTGGAATTGAAGTTGTATTTGGATATAAGTCTAAACTCTCTAGTGGGTAATAAAACCTGCAAGCCAAGAAAAGCCAGAGGCGAGAACTTTGTCTGGAGGTGCTGTAGGACTTCCCTGGAGGTCCCTCAAACAGTGAATCATCAGTGGTGAAATGCCTGCAGCTGAACTCCCAGCTCAGACTCAGCTACAGAGAGAGAAAGAAGAAAACTACAAGCAAATTGGGCAATTGAGTTGTCTGCTCAGGATACCTGGTAACTTGATAGACTTTTTATAGAATCAGGATAACAGTCAATAATGAGTGCAACGCAGTCCTACTGGTCACAGTTCTGCTGTGTGCTAAGGACTTTTTAAGATGTCCTAAGCATTTTCTTTTCTGTCCATCTGGCATCAGTCATACAAACTGTTCTTTCCAGAGGCAGGATCTTGCACTTCATAAGCAGACTCAGCTCTCTGATAATTTGGAAAAGAAAGGGAGTCACAAATATTGCTACCCTTAAGCTTTTCTTTTCAGGGCTTTGTAACCATTCTGACCTTCTAATACAGGTAAGGATTCAAACTCTGTTAACAATAGAGAGGTTTATACATGAAATTCAGTGTATTCTTTACCCTTATCTCTGAACTAGTTGGTACTAGACCTTTTTGTCCCTGTTCCACCTTTCAGATACCACTCATTTTCACTACATATTTTTACAAATAATAAAGAAAAAAGTTAAGCTGTTGTCTTTCACTCAGGCAAAGCTCCACACATGTCAGTGGGTTCAGATCTCACTTGCAGAAGTTCAGGTATAATAAAAATTATTTCTTTTAAAAGATGCCTTTAGTTTTAGCTGGTTGCTAGAGGTATATGAACAGGTTTTTGCTGCTGTAAATGTAGATGGAACTAGGTTCTGTTGTGTCTGCTCTGCTCCAAGTGAAAATGTAAGAAGGCTTTTTGTAGCTCTGATGGAGATTTAAAAGTTAGAAAACCTGTGAAGACCTTAGCAGTCCTTAAGGATGAAAGTGTCATGTAAGTGGCGTATATAGTTCTAATATAAAGGATGAGGGAAAAGTAATTTCATTGTGATTTAAAAGTATCTCCTGGTTCTTCTGAATTCCCAAAAATTTCCAAACTGAAGGATTGAAGGAGTGACTGTATAAGATTGTTGGAGTCAACAATGTTATTCTAAGCTTATTCTCAACTTGATTTTCAGTAGTTTTTCTTTTTTAAAGCTGGTTGGTTGGACACCTGTTTGCTGGACTGACTAAAATTGTGCAAGGGGCTACAATTGAACTGAAGTTCTGTGTTTTTCTCTACTTTCTGAAAATTTTCCAATGGCAAAAAGTATAAAAGTTTGAGGGCTAACCCAGAGCTGATTTTTACATATTACTATATTTGAGGATGGGGATTTTTCAAGTCTTTAATTTTATTGCTTACTGATTTTGCAAATTGGCTGCAAAGCCAGTAAGGAAAAATTCTAAAACTTAAAAATTTAGCAATTTGGTTCTCTCAGAGCTTGGGACCTGCTAGTCATTTTGGCTTCGATGTGGGCTAAGAAATCAACATTTTGGACATGCTCATGATATTTTCAGCCTGCTTGTCACAAGGGAGCAGAAACACCTTTTAGTCACTGGTGTCAAGGCTGCCTTCTGAGCATCTGGTATCTGCAGTACCTCCATGCCTTCACTGACCTCCTTTGTCTTCATGTGATGCAGAGCCATACTCAGGCCTTCCATCTAATCTTATCTGAAATGATGTTCTGGACATATGCTTCCTTCAGGTTGGGAGAAAGAGGAAACCTAACGTGTGGATGGAGTGAGGACACTGGTCAATGAAGTTGCATGTGCAACTCCAGAGGGAGTTGCACAAAGATTTCGGGAGAGCTTTTTGTCATCCCACATTTCCAATGACTTCCAATGAGATTCACGCAGGTTTGAAGTGAACACCTTGATTCCTTCTCACAGAAGTTAGGAACTCGAACTTCCCTTCTGCCAAAGACCACACTTCAGTTGCCACACCTGTGACAGCCTTTCCCGGAAAGATCTGCCTTCAATTCAGTGTCAGAAGGACCAGAAATCACTTCAAGTTTGAGATAAGCTGGTTGGCCATAGAGCAAACTTTGGGTGAATGTGCAGCTCATCATCTCACCATAGCTGTGGTGACCAGTCAAGGCTTTCTTTGTGCTTTAGTGCCCAGAAGAAGGAGGAAGATCTATTGATGAAATAAACTGTGCATTATTTTAGGAAGTATTTGATTAATATCTAAGCTGACCTGAAGCAGCATTACTGAAAATACCACTCTTCCAACCAGACTGTAATGTTAAAGCAGGTGGGAATTGTACCATCATTTGATGTGAATGCCAGGCAGGGCTTAGAGGACAAGTGACCCTTCACAGATTCAGAGATAGTCTTTCTGCTGGAGCTCCTTTGATCTAGTGGTCATGGTGAGCGACGGCTTCCCTGAATGAGAGTTATCTACCTGTGCGGAAGGGACTATTAAAGGAATAATCTTTCATATCCACTTGAAGAAAGGAATTTCACAAATGCAAAAAAGTATGCGTAAATTAATGTGTGCTAATGGGAACTGTCATCAAGGGAATCTTGTGCAAGCAATTCCCGAACGGATGCAAGATATTGTGGATAACCAAGACTGTCCAGCTCTGGAAGTAAAATAAAGCACCCAGAATGGAAAATGTATGTTTAACAGACTAGCAAGAAAGACCCTCAGTATCATATAGGAGGAAGAATGTACTTCCTTCTTTTGAGACACATGGGTAATCTGTAGGGCAGAAAACTTATCTCTTTGAAATGATCTCTAGATGGCATATTAAAATATGTCAAAGCATACACTGCAACAACTTTAAGCTAATGCTAGATTATAGAAATACCACTTATTTCATAGTTAAAGAAAAAAAGAGAGGACATTGGTGGTGCACTGGGATTTATGCTAATCTTTCAACTTTAGTAGGTCTGATTTCCTTACAAAGCTACATCAGATGCTTGTGTGAATACTTCAGAGCCCTCTGATAGGTGTTTAAAACACACTGAAGCAAAAGAGAACAAAGACCAATTAAAACACAGTGAAGGGATCAGGTGGGACAAAGACTTTTGCAAAGGTACTGCAGGATGTGAGTTCAGCAGTTTCATTCTTCAGCTCTTACTCGTCTGAGGAAGGAAAAGAGTGCAGCTTTTAAACAAGGCCCAGAACAGAAATTTCAGGGGATGCTGTGGGTCTGACTTACAATGCGTTGGAAGACCACCCGTGACCGAAATGACATGCAGGTACTGAAGGATAGGGGTGCTCGGGACTATATAATGTTACTCGCCTGGCCCATCAAGAGGAATTGTGAGATTGGGTAAAGTCTGTAGAGGTCTTTGAGGATGTGCTTCAGGCTGAGCCCATGGCTGTCAAGCACAGCTACATGCCAGAAGGATGCGTGGTGTGGACCGCAGTCGTGGGCTGCTGATGGCAGTGGAGCTCTGGTGCTGACTTTGATGGATGCCACATGAAACCTTAGGTCAAACTCAGCTTAACGTAAGTGGCTCACTTGCTCCCCTTCTCAATAAATACACCCATCCTGCAGGAACAACAAGTTTTAAAGAGAAAACTGCACTTTTAACAATACTGTCTTGACCTAGGAATTGGGAAAATTGTGCTGGTTTAAGTTTGGGGACTGGCGGTGTCTGTAAGAAGGAAAGGATTCAGCTCATGACTGTGGAAGTACAAATTTTGCACATTAGGCTCCTAGAAATAGTAGCTATGACTATTTATGCCATTAACAAAGCAGAGATACTTTTTAATTTTGAAAAATCTTATATGTGAGTGTAATTTGTTGATTTATAGTTCTGGTGTTTACATATGGCAGTTACTTAAGAAAATGGGGCCAATTATAGGTATTTGGCAGCCCAGATTCATAAGTTTCCTTGCTTCTCTGTTTTTTCTATCCTAATTTCATTTAATTATAAGATTTAAAAAAATTGTTCTGTAATTACCTAGTCCTATATGTTATGTAGAAGGATGTTGAGAGACATATGATTATAAAATCCAGACTGCTGTGTGCTGACATTTATGGCTTTCTCTCTCAGCACTAGCATGAATAGATGCTAAATTTTCCCAAGCTAAAATGTATCTCGAAGGTTTCTGGTAAAAAGCAATTTGCATTTTTGGATAACAAGCAGAAAAAAGGGCAGATACAATTTTCCAACACCTGCTCTGATTTTTAACTTCTTCCATTGAGTCCATTGGTTTTTTGCCTTTCACTGGAATGCCTGAAATTGGCTTCTGACAGGAATAAAATATTAGAATAATTGGATTCTGTCTTTTCTCATTATATCATTTTCTGTTTCCTTCAATGTGCAATCCATAGAAAAGATGTTTCTAACATTTCCTGAAAAATGTCTTTCAACATAAGCTTTTTCCATCTGCTTTTGGAAAATAAGAATATTTTATAATTATACAATCATCTTGCTCAAGTTACTTGTTTTCTCCTAAAACATTTTGTACTGTTAGAGGTGTCATCTAAGAAAGATTTAGGAAAAGTTAGAATTAAAGGTCACCTTTCTGTCTGAAAGTTGCTCATAGAAAAAGATAACTTAACAGACTTGCTCTTTTGAGAATGATGTCAGAATTTCCCTCTGGATACCCGTTTTTTATTAATTTATGTGGAATTACATCATTCATCTTAAATATTGAGTAATTGAAGCCCTTGCTAACTGTTCCATAACTCTGTGTCCTGGTTTAATGGATGAACTCTCCACTGCTTTCTCTAAACTGCTGTTCCAGTGAGGTGCTGATACAGTTCAAATAAATTTGGACCATTATGTGAGAGATTGCCATGAGAAAGGGTCTGATTAAAATAAAACTAATGATCAAATAATAATGTAATTGATATCTGTTAAGGTATTTGAGACTGAGATAATTTTTAGGGGATTAACTCCATCTAACATACTTTTTCAATTTTTAACCTCTGTGATAGTTTGAGATTAGGAAGGAATGAATAAACCCATAGCAAAAAAAAGTCATCTGTACTGAGAAAAAAGAAAAATAAAGTAGCTCATTTGAGACTCGTCAGAAATAATCCTAGCACTGCTGTGCTCTTCTTGCTATTTATATTCTTGCATGTATCTGCTTAGCTCTGAGATAAGCACATTAAAATCGTGTGCACAGTGCAGTAGTGAAAGGTGAAGCTCTGCTCTCATCTGGGATGTGCTGGATGCATTTTTAGGATGGGAACTGCATCCCCCAGGTCCCCAGGCAGGCGGGCAGGAGGCTGTGCAGCCCAGCAGGGCGCAATGCACCAACACCGCTGAAATCCCACCAGTGAAACTCTGCAGGAATCGCAGTTCCTTCCCAAGGGGCTTTGAGTAAGAGCGCAGCTGCACCATGAACGTGCTTACAGTAGGGCACTGGCAGGTTAAGAAAACACTGACTTATGTCTGAAAATGCTTCTAGGGTCAACTGCTACCAAGACGTGAAAAGCCGGCTCTGGAGAAGTGGCTGTGTCTGAAGGAAAATCCTGCAGTATGATGCCAGGGATTCTGTGAGTTATTAGGTTTGCAGTTTGTAAACAATATATTTTAACTCAGTTTATGTGTGTAAGGCTCGCTGCTGGAAGAAGCCACAACTCCCACTGGCTTCAGTGAATGCTGCAAGTGCACAGAGCCCCTGTGGATATGGTTCATAAGTGCTGTGCTCAGAGAATAGCCAAGCTCTGGATTAACCCTTCCAAAACCAGAATTCCTGCAAAAGCGCTCCTACTTTATTAACTCAAGTTTCTATATACAGACATGTACTTATGTGTAATCATTCTCTGCATCACTCCAGCACAGTTTTCATGTGCAGAGAAGCCCTCACTCATATGTAATACATGCGTGTGCAGGGTTCAGTCCTGTGTTGCACTTGACTGCGTCTACATATGCAAATTCTATGCTTGTAGAAGCTGTATCAACAAAGAACAAATTCTTACATTACGCATAGAAAAGTTGTGTAATGGAAACAAAACCCTGCACATTTGATAATTAGATTGGATTAGATCCCTGTGCTCTAATGTTGGCAACATATATTTTAAAAATGACTGAGTTTTGATTTTTTTAAGAAAAGAAAAGTAACCTTCTCATGGAGCTTATGAACTCAGCGGGTACTGACCGATGATTTCTCTTGGCATGAACGATATGTTCACGGGAAATGGGCAGGCCCATCCTTTCACATTCTGGCCTGGGAAGAGATGAGTGATACTCTGGTCCATGTGATGACATCTCACATATGTGGCAACTTCATTGCCATATGTAGCAAATGCATTTTGTTTTCATATACTTTCTTTTGTCGTAGAACATTTTGAGGAGCCATGTGATTGGTTGTTATAAAGAGGAACATGATAGTTAACAAAGAGTATGAGAGGCAAAAATGTCAATTAATCAAGACTCCTGACATTATATTTCTGTACTTACCTAAACTACTTCTGCAAATTGTTGACTTAACTTTGGCATTATGTACAAGCTCTAAAAAGGTTCTTTGTAGCAACATCTGCTCAGGACCAGCATATTTGTGTAGTTTATTTTTTTCTCAAGTATCCATGGTTCCAATCAATAAAATAGACACAAGAATATAACTGAACATGGAGAAGGGCAATTCTGTGGGTATATCTCAAAGCAGATAATATTATTTTAATATTTGCTGTCCAGACATGACCATTGCTGCTTGCTGTCTTCCTTCTTCAGCTGCCTTTGTACAGGCAACAGAGAATTGATGATGCTGAGGGCACACTGTGCCTAAAGCCTGCTGATTGCACTGAGACATTATGGAGAAAGAAGGTGCAGCTCAGCCCATGGGACTGAGACAGGGAGCTTCAACAGGGCTGGGTTCAGCCACTGCTTGCATCGGTGGAGAAGGCTGTGCACCATATAAGTACGAGTTTCCTAGGTGAGACTTGAAGGTAGGAAAAGGAGAGGAAGCCAAATAACAGTGCTAGGACATAAAGTCCTGGCTGCTCAGAGTGGAATGACCAGGAGGGAGAGTAGAAAACACGTGTCCAAAAGGTCAAGTGTGAATTCAGACACGTACTGAAGAATTTCTCTTATGGAAAAAAAAAGAAAGCCAATGCTGGTTTCTATCTGAAAGATGATTATGAAACCAGAGATGCTGATGGGACATTTACTGTATGTGTACTGCAGCCATATTTTCTAGAATATGGAGACACATGAATAATTAGGTTTAATATTTTGGATTATCTGAGTATTTTTAGAAGTGGAATTGGGGAAGAGATAATAAGGAGATTCCTTTGTAGAAGTGTTTATACAGGTTGTGTTTATAGGGGTGAATAAAAATAAATAAAAGCAGTAGGGATGGAAAAATTTCCTAATGCTCTTTCACCTCCACTGAATCCATACTTGTCAGGGAAGGTAAGGCTTAAAAAGGAAACCCTCTGGAAAAGTCTGAGAGCTGCTACTTTAATCTTCACCTTCTGAGAAGTTTCAAATATCAAGAGCAGAGAGAGAGAGCGACTGAGTCTCTAATTAGTGAAGGAGGCAGGTAGGACATTAATTGATTTGTTATGCTACTTCTTTGACCTGTGCTGTGTGTGAGAACAATAGAAGAGCTGTAATGTCCTTCAGGACAGAGCAGAGCTTTTATGCAATAGCAATTTAGAAACCTTTGATCACAAACTGTTGCTCTAAATCTGGAATTTTTAGAATAGTAATTTTTGCTATGTGTATTTTAACTTAATTCATTTATTCTTTGTTTAGGAATTAGTTTCACGGAGTTTGGGCTACTTTCTCATTTGATACAGTGGAAAATTCTGACATCAATGTCTCTCTTCTAATAGTGATATGGTACAAAACCAGTAGCATTTGTGAGAAAGTAGAATAGTCTGGTTTCATGTGTGATGCAGGCCATTATAAACCTGAAAAATAAGAAAAGGAGGGAAAGAAGGTGAAGAAAGACAGAGCAGGGATTTATTTTTATCTGTCCTGGATTGCCATTTAGGGTCAAACTTACTCTGTAACAGTGTCTGTCATGGCTTTGCAGTCCCAAATTTCACAGTGAAACATTACACTGTCACTGCATAGGCCTTTGAAAGCAGCCTTCAGTAAAGGTGTTTAGTAGTGCTAAGAGTTTAATTAATGATTTAGAATGAAAGAGACATTTAATTTCAAGAGAGTACATAAAAATAATGCTATAAAAGCAGTGTACATCCTGTAGCAGTTTGATATAAAAAAATATTGGCTTACAAAAATGTGTGGGCTTGGGCTTAATTTAATCACTGATTTGGTTGGTTGTTGTGAAGGAGTACAAAAGCGCAAAAAGTGTGTCTCAACTTCTGTATAGGCCTAGAAGCAGGAGCATTGACTTAGAATTTAATGAAAATATGCAACACAAACGTACAAACTATTGGAGGTCTTAAAAAAGAAAGGGCTAAGAGCTTTTTTTTGCAAACAAAAGGTCCCTGGCAGTTTGAATGCAGTTCATTGTTTTTAACCCTTTTTTTTCAGAGAAGGACTGCTTTTCCTAGTCCCAGCAGCCAGGTTAAAAAGGGATCAGACACAGTCTCAGTTTCAGACAAAAATTATATATCTGTTTGTTTAGGTTCTCTGTGCAGCCAAAAAGGAAAAACAAGAGCTGATCCATCACACCACAAGAGAGATGGCTGAGATAATCAAGATACAGTGCCCTGGTGAGATCAAGTGTCCTTTACAAGTGCCTGTCCAACATCATGGTCCAACAGCAACAGAACGATCTTGGATCTCACCTTGTCGTAGCCAAGCTGTGAATGTAAACAGCGTAATTGTGTGGTAAAATCATTCAAGTAAACACTCTTATCTGGGCATGTTGCTTTGGAGGAGATTGCACTTAGGACAAAGAAACCCATTTTTTATTTGGTAGAAGAATGCCCAGATAGGGAAATGGCCTTGTTTATTTGTAATGATTTAACTCAACATCTGTGTAATGAATAAAATTTTAACTGTGGGACAAGTCTATATATCAGAGGAAAGCGTTGCTTTTCCTGCAAGGCAGCACTTCTCATCTTTGTCCAGATGGCTTAGAGTGCTTAAGGGCTTCAAGCAAGGTTTTTGTAAGGGCTGGGTTTTTTTTAACATAATATTACAATTAATTTATTCCTCTCTAACTTGAGCTGTGCTTATGCCTGTCTTGATTATATCAAGATACTTGATTATGTCAATGAACAGTTTATGTAGACCAAGGACTATGCATATTATGTACAGAATTAGGGAATTCCTTACATGATTCAGAGACATGAAGGTACAAGTGAAAGATTGACATTTACATTTTCTGAACACATTTGTCTATTTGTTTATTAAGCATAATTCTCTTTCATTTCAGGACCCTCTGTGTAGTAGAAAAGAAAATAATACATTAGGGAAGAATATCCAGCCCTACTCTGGAAAAAAAAACCTTTGGCCAAAATAAGTATGTGACTGTTTTGCAAGATAATGTCTAGCATGATGTAACATGAGGCACCTGGTACAGTCACATCATCATTGGTTTCAGCTTTTCTTCATGACTAACAAAAATTAGGCAACATACACCAAAAAAACCCCCAAAAAACACAAAAAACCAAACTGTAGGCCAGATGGTTTTTGAGAACTGAATAAAGTGAGAGGTGAAGTAAGCATTTGACAAGATGCACAGGGAAAAGATTAATCATCTCTTCATGTTCTGTGTCCAAACCGATTGCGTCTTTGCTTGTCTGTGGTGTCTGATTTTGAGTAAGACAACAGGCATTCCCTTTGAGACACGCAGACTGTTCCTCTGAAGGAAAGCTGGTATTGTACAGATGTCCGCATAACTCAGAAATCCACAACAGAAAAATTATTAAAAGGATTTAGTCAATTTGATTACAAACTACCATGATGGTATGCAAAAAATAACTGATGAATTATCTGAAGTGCAGTATAGCACGTGTTTAAATAGTTAAAAATATTGGTAATTTTAAAGGTCGAATTTGCTACCTCTGTTTGTTTATTTTCAATAGGTTTAATAAGAACATCCTGGAAGCATACAGGAAATTTGCAGAATTTATCAAGGTTGGGTCATAGGGGTAGCAGGCAGCACCTTGATGCTGCAGCTGTTTGTTCTGGGTTTTTCAGCTGTCTGAGTAAGATGACTTCAGAGTGATGCATTTGTCTGAAACCACTGCTGTATATGTTTTCACATACGTATATGCTAAATACATGCAGAAGTTTGTATGCATGAGATATACAGACAGAGTGCTGTATTTGTAAGCCCACTCATGTACTTCTTTGAAAGTGATGTAATAAACATTTATTTTGTTGACCAAGTAGCAAATACTGGAACAGAAGAATATACAAGGGGATACAGGCATAGAAAAATATAAATATATGATCTGTTAGCCTTTTCATTCATATAAACATAAGGTATGGATAAAATGTTCTTTTTTTGCACTTTAATTACAACAGTAAATGTGGTGTACCAAACTGTTTCAGTGTAAACTAATTTTACAATCAAATTCTAAAAGCAGTGCTCAGAGGGCTACTATATATCTAATAATTATTTGCATAGTTGGACCCTGATATAGGTTGATGCCTCTATGATAAGAATATTTTTGTTAAATACTATTCCTTTGTGGCAGTTTCTTCTAAGGATCTAACAGCTGGTTATTTTTCTGCACAAAGTGTATTAAGCAATGAGAACACTTAGCTTACATATATGCAGGTGGCTATAACCAGTTCCTAATACACACACAAACACACTGTGTCTGTATATATGTAGACATATATAAGTACATTTGACACAAATACAAATGTCTCAGTTTTTATGTCTCTGTATTATATTATCTTGTAATGTTCCATGACTATTTGATATATTAATAATCTGTCAGACTGTTAACACCACTACAAAAGCAAACTTTTTTTGAGTTTTCTTATTACTTTCAGGGCTGTCGGCCCTCATTTCACATCCTGTTTTGTGGAAAGAGACGCCAGTTTCAACAGGTTTGGATTTCACATTTGGGAGAGAGAAGAATTAGTAGTTCAGAGCCTGTTCAGATAAGCCTGACCTTAATCGACACAGTGCTCTGTTAGTTTCTGCTCAGTGAAGGAGAAAAAGAGAGAAGCAATATTGTCAAGTATTTAAAAATAATTTCAGCTTAGATTTTCTACAGACTTAAACCAAAAGACATGCAAATTTCTACAGTTATGTATATTTTGTCTCAGTGACCTCATGTCGGATGTGAAAAGCAAGAAAATTGTTTTCTAGCTACCAGGATGCTTGTAGCTGCTGAGGGCTATGTGATGTACTCCTCATGCACCATAGCTGCCATTAAAGCAGCCATCTCTTGGTAACATCCCGACAGTTGCCTGTGCAATCCTGTTATGCTACAGGCACAGCCACTGTCAGGGGGAGACTCCTATTTTCATTCTAGTTCTTCTCCCGATGTTCAAAACTGTTTTATTTCTTAGTAATAGAGTTCTCGATGTTGCTGTTGATGAAATACTTGGTTCTTTTTGTATATAGCCATACTCTCAGTCCTAATTATGTCATGGACCATTAGGTGCTCATGGAAGAAACAGATAAATGTACTCTGGGCAGCGGTGGCAGCACATGCTCACAGTGATGTCCAGCCAACATTCCTCAACTCTGACCTGAGGACCACCTCTGGAGATAAGAGTCCTCCTTATCAGTGAGTCCTCACTTTCTCTGCCAAGAGTTAGCAGAAAGGACATTCAGAGCCAACACTGTAGTTTTGTAGGTTTTTTTTCCATGATCACTAAAGTGATTTCATATACACTACCAGAAAATTTATATAGTAACGTATTTAGAACTAGCAAATTGTCAATTTTGTAACTAATTTCTTTCCTCAAGACCTGGCACTTGTGTAACTGTTTCTATCTGAAGTGTATCATGAGTTGTACGCCTACAAGCTGCACTCTGTAGATGTTATTACCACTTTAAAGATGAAACCTTAGAACTATTGAATATTTTCTTAAAAATCAAACATTTGAATTACTGTCTCTACTCTTACCTGCTCTCGAAGTATGTAGTTAAGTTATAAAATTGATTCTTTTTTTTTCTTCAGAGATAGCTGGCATGGTAATTGCTGGTTTTCATTTGTCAAAAATCATTACCATAGAATCAGAGAGGTGGCTGAGAGAGCAGCTGTCTTAAAAGTTTTGGTCCTGCAGACTTGCTTGTGTGCAGTTCAGTAGCAACATAAAATAGCAACACAGGTTCTTACAGTGACAAATCATCCTGACTAACTCTGCAGACAGCTCCTTCCATAATGTTCATGAAAAGAATGAAATTAGTTGATAATTTCTCAATGAAATAGTCTGTACTTTCCAGTCGTGTTTGCTGTCATTTTCCTAGGATGACCTTAAAAGATTTTATAAATTTTATTTCATGTGTCTGTCCGAGCATAAAACTATGCTTTTGCATCATTTAACACTCCTTGACTGAGAAGGTCGATGTTTTGGCAGAGCTGGGTGTTGATGTCTTTATGGATGGAAAATTTTGGTTTATATTGGTAATTCTACAAGACGTGATACTGGGATTTAGGGATCTAATCTCTTGGAAAACAATGGATGAGATCCAGCTCTGTTCTTGTTAAGCTTTGAAATAAAGGCTGACACTTGTGGCATATGCAGTGCTGTAACTGAAAGTCTGAAGAACAAGAAAATCAACATTTTTAGCATGGCTTCAACATATGTATTTATAAAATATCCAGATTATCTTTATATTTTAAAGTAAGACTGAAATAAGCCTGAATTTTGGAATGTCTTTCTCTTGGAATAGTATTTTATAGAATATTTCATTTTCATGTTGCATAATATTTATTGTCTTACAGCCTCCATCTACAGCCTACATATACAGAGAAAATAAATCCTGATGATGTTAAAGGCTTGGAGCAAGACTTGTGACAATTTCACCTTTGCCATGGGAGCACGGTGGGAACATTCTGTTTTCCCCAGGAACTTGTTGGAATTTGTCTTGGAAGTTGTGTGAGATCTTCAGGTATGTACTTCTCTGTGTGTGATCTGTCTGTGCATTTTACAGAAAATGTTCATCCTGATTTGCTTTGCCAATTGTCGGTGCGTTTCTCCTCTTCTGCATAAATTAATGTTTCACTGTACAATGACTACAGATGAGCTGATCAAAACGATGACCCTCTTTCCACCCTTTGTGAGCCAAAATCCTATGGGATCTGTATTTCAAGATACTACTACGAGGCACAAGCGGGGCTGTAGCTTCATTGTGCTGTGGGACAGGGAATTCCACAAAGCCTGCAGTCAGACAGCTTTGCAGGATTCTTCTTAATGCTCCATGACACTTTGGATCCAGAAGCAGTAAATCCCAAGTTTCCCCCTCGTGGGCATTACAAATGATGTCTTGATTTACCAGCACTAAGAAAACTCTCTTTTATCTCTTTGTTTATAACAGATCTTTTATTTTATACCAGAAAAATATAAAAGTAAATCCTACAAGCTTTCCATTTAAATTTTTTAAACAAAATGAGCTGGCCTGAGTCTTTCTACAGCAGGCACTGTCAAGACAATTCCATCTTGAATACTTTCTGTTTTAAAAATATTCTGCCCAGAATATATGTTCTTAGATTTTGATTGGTCTCTTTAAAGTGATAGGCATCTGTTGTTGAATATGTTGAGATGAACAGGGAAAGTCTTTCCTGCTAATTACAGTGTTAGCACTTATGCCACATTCAAGATTTATTCCCCTAGGAATAGGTAAATAAAGAGAGAAATTCTCCTCCTTCTGCAAAGGGAAGGACAGTGGTGGGATAGCCCACCTAGCCCTAGGGTAGACCTAGGTTTTGAAGTCAATGGTTCACAGTTTAAAGTTCTGTGCTCAGACCACTATGTACCATTACATTTGCAGATACTGGTTCATTCAGCCCTCCAGAAATCTAATCATGTTAGGATTTCCAGTGTCTACGTTCACAGTAACATTAATTTCCATGCAGAAGTCTGGCTATTTCAAGACAATTAAGAGATATGAAGAGAATTGGTGGAAGAGTGAATCAGGGGTCATAGTCTAGTTCAGTTTACAGCCAACCGGTGCTCAGTCTGATAAATGGAAACAAAATACAAAACTTTAGAGGAGCCAAAAAAATCTTAATAAATAATTAGAGCTTGTATGTTTCAGAGAGCTGGGTTTTCTTGGCGACGCTAGGCAGGAGTCATTTCTGAACAAACAAGATGGAAATTCATGTCTCAGTGAAGCGGTACTGGAAGCCTGTTTGTTGTGCTGCACAAAGACCATTTCCGACGCTCTCTGCCAGATGAATTTCCTCCATGTGCTGGAGGTCGGCAGAAATGTGGTACACTCACAAGATGTTCCTTAGATGCAAGATCTCTCTGTGCTCCAAAGGCATCACTTGTGTTGGTGAGTCTGTGGGACACTGCCAGGGGGCTTCTGCTCTTTAACTAACAAGGAGCTGGCTGAGCTTTATGTGTGCTTCGATGTGTTCAAGGGTGCTGAGCTTCACCCATTCC
>NW_010202703.1:0-970 GCF_000695765.1 Mesitornis unicolor | reverse complement strand
TAGTGTCAGCAGTTGTAGCTTTCTACAGGTACAGTTTACAGGTACCTGGAGTGCACATACAGCAGCTCATTCCTGTGCGATCTGGAGAATAAATGCTGTTTGAGAGGCTGACCTTGGGAAATGCCACCATCATCAGAACTGCCATAAGCCACTCCACACTTACAGCAGAGCTTTGCCACTGCGAGGTGTTGCTCATGGCACCTGTAAGATGGAAACCTGAAACACAGGAAGCAGGCATCATTTGTGTGTGGTGGTTGGGAACTCAGGCTCAGAGGGATTTTCCCTTCCCATCCCTATGGGGTGTTCCACTGTACCACCTGCAGCACCATGCAGGGCTGGGGGTGAGCAGCCAGAGGGGCCTTGGAGCAAGGGGCCAGGAGGTCAGGCTGTGTTCACCCTCCTCTGCAGTGCCCCCCCGGTGGCCTTAAAACACAAGTTCCCACTCCTTCTGCCACCCTCACCTCCATGCAGCTCCTCCTGTCCCTCAGCTGCCAGGGGAAGAAAACAACAACAGGTGTAAAATTAATGCTTTCTCCTTTTTTACAGTATTGTTGCAACATCCTTTTCTCCCTTTTGGCTTCAAGAGGACTGGGCTGCTGTACCAAAGCTGTTTGGTTTTCCTTTTGGGACCTTGTGCAGTGCTCAATTAAAAGGTTTGTTTGCTTTAAGAAAGCATTGCGAAAGAATGTATCAAACCTGGTGTCAATAAGCTTAATTGGCGGGAAGGCCTGATTGAGTTTTGGGAGGGAGAAGTGTAGATACTACACCCTGTTTTGTAAAGAGGCTTGGCAGCGTGGCTTTGCTGGAGGGAGCTGTAGAGCAGTGACCTGAGGTTTGTGAGTAAAACCCTCAGCTGAGGGCTGGCAGGAAAAGTGCGATTAGTGGTGGTCTTTTACTGTAACTGGTGGTAGTTAGCTCTGCTACACTGAGTAAAGTTAATGTTTCTATAAATACATTGGCAATAAAAAGA
>NW_010202702.1:42419-55348 GCF_000695765.1 Mesitornis unicolor | reverse complement strand
TGGGTGGGTGGGGTTTTTTGTACATGTGTGTATGAGAGAGAATCTATTCTAGGGCTGCTGTTATGATATATGTAAAGAGTTTTCTAATACTTGTCTTGAGATCACCAGTGCCATAGAGAGCATCATGCATTAAGACTAAAAAATTTTAAAATGCACTAAAGAAGATTAAACAGTATTTTTAGCATGTATGCATAGAATTGCCTCTACAGGATCTTTTTTTTAAAGGGTAATATTAAAACTTTGGGTATTGTTTAAAGAACGAAAGCACCTTTCTGCATAAACCCTTGGAGTATATTTTCTAGAGTGAGCATTCTGATCTAGTGAGATTGGTGCAGTAACTTCTGGTGTTGATAAAATTGTACATGATCTTCAAAACCTGTTTTCTCTGCAGATGGGAGGGAGATGTGATGTGTGTACAACACAATCCTCAAGGTGACTAGTGGAAGTGGTAAAATATATCAGCGAAATTAGAAAAAAAATACAATGTTCCCTTTTGTATATACGCTGCTTCTTAACACCTCTGTGACTTTGTTGTTTGATTTTTTTAAAGGAAAGAAATGTAGGCTTTCTTTTCTCTTCCTTGAAAAAGATAGATGAAAAATACATCCAAATCATTCTGCTGTAGTATAACTGATAAACTTATTGATATACATTTACCATCAAATGCCTAAACTGGAATTAATCCAACCAGTTCATTAGCAGGAGAACCTAAAATTTGTGATATGAATTATCATTACTGAGCAACACATACAGTCGGGTAGTCACAGACCTTGTCCTGTGAAAAAGTCAGTGATGTTGTTGAAAGGAGACTATAAACTGGAGCACTGCAAGAGCTTTAAATTGGTGAAGGTAAACTCAGTTCAGCATTTTTCTATACTGCTTTAAAATATCATTGTAAACACATAACACCTCTGATGGCTAAATCCTGTCATCTATTTTGGATTTGGTAGGTTGGTGTAAGAACTATTCTCAACAGTTATACTGTATACATTTCTACTGTATTTTGCAGGTTGGAGAAAAGACAAAGTGGAATGTTCACATATGGTGTCTGCAAAAAGGGTGGCATGCCATCAGGGCCCCTCCCCTTTTCTCATCAAGCAGACAATTACATCTTTAGTTGATACACAAAACTGTTATAACTGACATGTTTCAAATGGCTGACAGGCATTTAATGAGTATATTCCTTTCCTTTACTAAGCTTTTTGTCTGATTTAGTACTGTCTTGTAATCTGGCTAATAACAGATTCTACCATGTGAGGATTTTAGTGATGGTAGAAAATATTGAAATCCTAGAAAAGGAAAGAATGGGAAACAAGTCTGCATGTTCTGTATCTGTTGACTCAACTGATTTGTATTTGAGGCACATATTCTTGTGGTTAAGAAATTTGCTTCTCAGTTGAGTAGTAGTTAAGTCAGGTCCTTAGTGAATGCTTCAGGTACTCAGTGAATTGTTCATGTCCACCTTCTTTTAGTTTAAAACAGCATCATAAAAGCATCAGCTATAAAACCAGCAAGGCTGAAAACAATTCAGAGCTCAAAATGGCTTAAAGACCAGCTGCACTTTTGATATATCTCCAGACACTCCTGTAGGCTCTTTCTTGAGGAAAGAAGAAAGTTTTCTTAAAAGTTTGAAGTCAGCATTTTCAGAATAAAATTTGGTGCCTCATGCTTTTCACTTCAGGTCACCACATTCCTCTACCATCTCGATCTAGACTCCAGGACAAGTGAATCCACTGAAATTACATTTTACCATTCTGAGATGGCCATAGCTCCATTATTTGCAGAATGGCTGATCTCATTCCTGGATTGGTCTTATTGTTCAGTTCCTGGGGGAAATTCTTAAGTGATAAATAGGAGAGGGTTTGGCAGGTAAAGGTCTTGAATCACTTTTAGATGACATTATAGATTACATATGTAATGTTATTTTTTATTTAGCATTCACTGTTTCTATCATTAAACACTTATAATATAGTGCCTAGAGACCAACAGAACTTGGCAAATGTGTAGAAATTGCATCCCTTTCCTCAGAAAGATTACATTCTCAGAGAGTGGGTGTAATGAGTGGATTCAACAAGCATATAGAGCGAGGAAATAGCTGATGACACATTGTGAAGAAGTGGGAGGTGCACAGTTCTGAGCTAGTTGCAATTCTATCCCAACATGTTATCTGCATATTCACTGTGCTCCTGATAAATTTAATTATATGCAACTTAATATATGCATCAGTGTGTGCTTCTCTGAAGCACCTCTATACTAATGCAGGTATTATAGGGAACATGATGAATTAAGAAATATGTGTGCAGTTGCAGGACTATGGCCTTGCTGGGATCACAAAGACATGGTGGGATGGCTCCCACACCTGGAGTGTTGCAATGGAGGGGTACAGGCTCTATACAAAGTACAGAAAGGGAGTTTTCCTTTATGTAAGAGAGCAGCTGGACCTCTGCTTGGGGATGGGTGAGAAACCAACTGAGAGCTTATGTGTTAGAATTAAAAAAAAAAAAAAGGCAAGTAACAGTGACATTAAAGTGAGTGTCTGCTGTTGGCCACCTGAGCAAGGAAGAATAAATGGATCGGGCCCTGTACAGACAGATAGGGGAAACTTTACTTTCACAAGCCATGGCTCTCATTGAGGCTTACTCTTATATCTGCTGGAGAAACAAGACAGAAAGACACAACCAATTCAGAAGGTTCCTGGAGTGCATTGGTGATAACTTCATACTCTAAGTGATAGAGGAGCCAATGAAGAGAGATGCTCTGCTGGACCTCATGCTCACCAACAAGGAGATGCTCAGTGGGGATGTGAAGATGAAAGGCATCTTTGGCTTCAGTGACCATGAGATGGTGGAGTTCAGGATCTTGAGAGGAAAGTGAAAAGCGAACTCACAAACCTGGACTTCAGGAAAGCAGACTTTGGCTTCTTCAAAGATCTGCTTAGAAGAGACCCATGAAATAAGGCCCTGGAGGAAAACAGAGGTCCAAGAAATCTTGTTAATATTCAAAGAACACCTCTGCCAAGCTCAAGACAGTTCCATCCCAACAAATACAAAGTCAGGCAAAAATGCCATCAGGCATACATGAATGAACAAAGAGCTCCTAGCCAAACTCAAAGACAAAAAGGAAACATATGTAGGGTGGAAGCAAGGATGGGTAACCTGAGAGGTATACAGAAACATTTTCTGAGCACCCAGGGCCAAAAAGCTAAAGCTCCACTCAGGAAAAGCTAAAGCTCAAATGGAATTGAGTTTGGCAAGTGTTGTCAAAGACAAACATATATAGAAGGGCTTTTATAAATACAAAGGTGACAAAAGGTTTTCCCACTAGGGAAAAAGTGGCATGCTGCTGAATGAAGCAGTAGCCCTGATGACAGAGGACATGGAAAAACCTGAGGTCTTAAATGTCTTCTTTGCCTCTGACTTTGCTAGACAGGCCTGCCTGTGGACACCAGGAGGAAAGTCTGGAAGAAGGAAAAGTTAACCCTTGCTAGAAGAAGATCAGGTTAGGGAACACTTTAAAAACTGGAAATACATAAATCCATGGGTCCCAGTGGGATACACCCACAAGTGCTAAGAGAGCTAACTGTTGTAATTGTGAAGTCACCCTCAACATCTTTGAATGGTCATGATGACTGGGAGAAGTTTCAGGTCATTGGAAAATAACAAATGTCACTGCTGTCTTCAAGAGTGACAAGAAGAAGGACCGATGGAACTAGATGCCAGTCAACCTGACTTCAGTCCCTGGGGAGGTGATGGAGCAGTTGATCCTGGGAACCGTTTCCAGGCACATGAAGGACAAGAAAGTCACCATAAGTCATGCTGGAAGGAGTCAAGGGGAAGTTATGCTTATCCAATTTGGTAAACTTCTAATATAATAAACCTGAGAATTTTCTACTGGAAAGGTTAAGGAAGAGAGATAAATGAATATTGCTCATATGGGCTTCAGGAAGGCTTTTGACACTGTCTCCTATGAAACCTCCATAGAGAAGCTGTTAATATATGGGCTGGATGTGCAGACGTTGAGGTGGATTGAAAACTGACTGAATGTCTGCACCTAGAGGGTCACAAAGTCATGTTGGAGACCAATAACTAGCAGTGTACTCCAGGGGTAAATACTGGGTCCAATCCTGTTCAACCCCTTCATTAATGATCTTGACAATGGGGGAGACCATATCCTCAGAAAGTGTCACAAAACAGAGCTGCTGATATGCCAAAGGGTTGTGCGGCCATCCTTCAACAGGTGAAACGGGCTGGCAGGAACCTCATGCAATTTAATCAGAAGAAGTGCAATGTCCTGGAGGAACAACCCCATACACTCATATATCGCAGGGGCATTAACTAGCAATGTTCCCTTGCTGTAAAAATAAATGGCATCCCGGGCTCCATTAGGCAAAGTATTGCCTCCAAGTGGAGAGACATGGTCCTTCCTCTCTACTCAGCACTGATGAGATCATAAATGGAGTACTGTGTGGCTCCTCAGCACACGAGAGACATGAACATACTAGAAAGCACCCATTGAAGGGCTATGAAGATGATTAAGGGACTGAAGCACCTCTCCTATAAAGAAAGACTGAGAGAGCTGGAAATGTTTAGCTTGGAGAAAAGAAGGTTCAGGGAAGGATCTTATTAATGTGCACAAATACATAAAGGGTGGGTGCAAAGATGACAAAGCCAGGCCCTTTTCAGTGGTACCCAGTGACAGGACAAAAGACAATGGACACAAACTGAAACACAATTCCATCTGAAAACTGTGAGGGTGACTGAGCACTAACACAGGCTGCCCAGACAAGTTGTGGAGTCTCCATCACTGGAGGTATTCAGAAATTGTCTGGACAGGGTCCTGAGAAAGTGAGTCTAGGTGGCCTTGTTTGAGCAGGGTCATTGGACCCCCAAAGATCTCTTTCAACTTCCAGCATTCTATGATTCTGAGATTCTGCTTTACACCAAAGGTAAGCCTTGAGGGCGAATGGTGCTGTAGCAGCATTTTTACAGAGGGCTCAAAAATCTGCATGCTTCTGGAAAAATGCCTAGTTCTAAAAGATTTGCTTCTCACAGACTGTGATTAACCTGCTCTACTTTATTATTAATGCTATGCCAAATGCAGAAACCAATACATATTTTCGTCTTCTGATTCATCTCATTAAACTGTATATAACAGAAAATAAATTACAAGCACTTAAACAGACTTTTCAAGGGCAAATATAATATATTAGCACAGTGCCCAAGAAACAGAAAAAAATGAATCTTAATAAAAAAGTCATTCATTACAAAAAGGTAATACGTAGTTTTGCTTAGATGATACTGACATTTTACCAGTGTGGAACCTTAAATAGTTCCCTATTAGACAAAATTACTTATGCTTTCTCTTGTAAAAGATGAGAGAAAAAATAATAACCTGTCACTTAAATAAAAACCATTAGTTTGTTGGGAAAATTCCAGGCCAAGGCTGCTTTACTTTTGCTGCAGCGGAAGCTTCACGCTGCGACCAGAGGTGTCTGATTGACCCATCATCCCTGCAGGAAGCCTCTACTCCTCTGCTAGCCTTGACTTGTGTGACCTCAAAATAAGTGCTGATATTTTACAATTCATGACACAAAGGAAAAGGAAAAATGAAAATGGAATATATGATTAGGAATAAAATTTTCAGTCACTGCTGTCTCCTGAATGCTTTGACTCCTGGTTCCAGCAGTTTTGAAGTATCCATATATTATGCTGGAATCCTTCTTCTTGTTAAAATAGACTAATGAGAACCTGGACTTAAGCCATTTTTCCCTACTTAAATGGCATGCAAAATGAAAAGAAAAAAAAATACCTAAGTGTCAAGTATGAGTACTTGTCCTCCATCAGCCAGCAGAGAATTTAATTAATATATTGCAAAGATCTTTATCAGGTGTGACATAGCTCCATTATCACTACTGGAATGTTAGTGGATTTACATCAGTTTGCTACAGCACAGTATCAGCTTGAATTTGAATAAGCATGTGTGCAAAACACAGAAAATGATTGCAGAGTACTGGAATTTTACTCTCTTTTAAAGTTACAAAGGTGCAAAGTAATTTAAAATCTGAAGTGAAATAAAACAATGAATGGATTATGTTCACTTTTAAATCTTACAAAAAAATACTGTACTATACTGTCTTTTAAGAATTTCATTATTTGTAAAGTCTACATCATGTTTGGTTAGTTTGTGGTACTGAGATATTTCTTTAGAAAAAATAATGTTAATCATGTTACTGTTTCAAACAGACAAGTGGGTTTTTGAACATCAGCATATGTGCAAACATTTGAAGCTACTTTACGTCTCTTCATAGCTGTTTCTGAGTGACCAGTTGTCCCCATTAGTATTCAGGTTCAGTCTCTTTTCACTGCTCTACCATCACCAAAGATGTTTAGCTGATTAATAGTGGCTGCCAGGAAATTTCTTTTCTCCTTAGGCTACTGTGTTATAAATATCTAATTCCCCTCTCACCATTCTATGGAGTGTACCTGTTGAATTTTGGAGAACCTGTTTAGAAGATATGTCCGGATGCTGAAAACGCAATAGCATTCCTGTAAATGTAAAGATAGCATAGCTTTACAGTTTTAAGATAGCCATCCTCTAGGGACACATTACTATGCACTTACTTTAAAAAACCCCTTACTTTATAGTCACCCACTGCATGTTGGCTAGTTGCCTTGAAATCTTCCTGGACTCATAGGAAAAGTTTTGTAAAACATGAGCCCACAAAACCAAAATTCAAATGATGCCTCTTTCTGTATTCCATTTTGATGTGTTTCAAGTTTTCCTCTTTCTGTTTAGAGCAGTCCTGACCGAGTTAGATATTCAGAGCTCAGAACTCAGTTCACAAGTTACATTAGAGTCCATCTCACAGTTGCATTCATTGCATGATCAGGATTTGGCATGCCTTTTCTCTTTAGTACACAAAACCCACTTGAGGCATCATTGAAACTGAGGGGGTTTACCCTCTTTTTCTTTTTTTTTTTTTACCTTTACTTTTACTATTGCCATCTGCCTTGATGCTAAGCAGTAAGGATTCTTGGGACTTTATCAGAATGTGAAAAAAATTGATAACCTATATTGAGGTGCTGTACATTGAGACAGTGTTTAAATCTCAGAGTGAAATTTATTTCTATATAAACATGTTATTTATGTTTTATACAATTACATAACTCAGATCAATGTATGACTGATTATATATATACTTACCTATATGTATCTCAGTACATATATATACACATATACATATATATACACATATATTGGTGTTAATAAATTTGAAGAAAGTTGATTATCAATTGTATTGTGAAGAACACTGTCCTTGCTCTTCTATTTTTTTGCTTTCCATGCATATTTTCCTTTTCAAAGGGAAACAAATCTTTCTTGTTGTACCTATTATTCTGAATAAACTATTACTCCAGAGGTTAAATAGAAATGCTGGTTCTAAATATAATTGTGCTAAGGGCTTTTAATACTAGACTAGAGTGAAATATTAGACTGGAGTGAAAACCAGAAGCCAACATACATTTTCCTTCATGGAGGTACTTCAGATGCATTCAGTGAATTCAAACTTCAGAATTCTTTCATTATTTAGTTTACCTTAATGCAGCAAGCTGAATTTAGGTTTCTTCTAGCTAGAAGTGGCTGTCTGCACTTCAATCTATTTTAGCTTAAAATACCTTATTTTTCTCTGCTAGGAAATGTAATTAAAAATTGATTATCCTTTCAGCCTTCACTATTAACTGTACCTACAAAATGAACTCTTTAATTACTATTTATTTCTGTCACTACAGAGAAAATTTGAGACTACATCTCTCTATTTCTGAAGGGATGATTATTGTTTAAAGGAGGTGATATTAATTTCAAGTCTGTTTCAGACACAGTTTTATGTATCACTAAATATTGTGATAAAAAATTTATTCATCACAGTTATTACCATTGTTATCTGTCTTAGCACTGTTAGACAACCCTTTGCCTATTTGTATGCTCTGATTAAATTTCTTCCTGCCATAAGGAATTTCTCACTATACCACAGTTTCCAGAGGTCATGTAAGTTCCACTTCTGTTCATCTTTGCAGCTTCCCTGTCCCTGGCGTCATATTCTTAACCTTTGGACATCTCAGAAATTATTAAACTTTAATGTACAATATAATGGTCATTCCTGGGGTCATGCCGAATATCTTGGTTAAGTTGACTAGGCAAAGCACTAGACAGGGCAGCAAACTACCAGGGTTGGCTACTTTCTCTGGGTATACTCTAGACTGACTGCTGCTGGCAGGCAAGAATGAATTCTTTGAAGCACCAACCAGTGATAGCAGCAGTAGCCCATCCTAGAGACATCAGGAATTACCATCTTGCCCAAAGGAGCAAGATGTCTTTTCTGAGCTATCCGCTTACCTCCTGCTCCCCAGCGTAATCTCATTCTCTGTGTATTGATGTCCTTTCCCATAGAGGCGACAGCTGGGGTATGGGACTCACAACTTAGTACTTAGTGACTCTCCAAACTGTATTTTGCATTAATATCCCATAAGCCTTGGGCTCTCTATGGTTGTCCCTGGGTTATGGCTAATAGATCATGTCACAACGATCTGTGTAAATTGACCCTCCATATTTTTGGTCAATTATTGATATAATTTTCCTCTTAAAATAGTGGAGCTCATTTTTCTATCAGGCACTGAAATTTAGTCTTCACTCTATTTAACTTTGCATCAAATATTCTTGATTCCATGCACATCTCCATGCTCACATGTTGTGGTATTCTGTCTCTACTATTACAGAAAGTAATAGACAAAATGTTAAAAGAAGAAAAAATGTATTTTCCTTGGTTGGTTTGATATCTGTAAAAATCAGTCATTATTTATTTCACTGATCTTTTTAATTATAATATTTTGCTTTACTCCTTTCTTCCTTTTGGGTTTCTCAGCCTCCAGATCTTTTTTCTCAAAATACAGATTTGAGGATTAAGTGTTGACTGTCTGCTGTGACCATGTGTAACAGGAAGTGCCAAAACTGATGTGACAAAATTATATCTCCAAACCCCAATGTAGCATCTAAACACTTTATACACTCTGTGGAGGCAACACAGAGTAATGTAAAGTAGTTTCACCTGATGGTTGTGAATTGTGAAACAACTCCTAGTTTTCCTGAAAACCTCAGTGAAATCTAAGAACGCTTGCCAAGATGTGTCTTGTAAATAAATCAGTTCTACCTATATGAGGAGAATTATTTAGACAGATGGCCATTTAGAATTCACTGTTTCAGTAAGGAGGACAAAGATAAGAAAATGGAGAAAAGACAAGACCATATTAGGGCAAATCTTATGGCAAAATATGTAATTTTGTTTTGTTTAATGCACTACGAATTGAAAGTGCTAATTAACTGAAAGGGGAAGATAAACATTCACAGCTACAATATTAATAATTATAATAAAAATTAAGGTGAAATTTGATGTATTCATAGTAAAAGGATGATAAATAGGCATTTCTGGATTCTTTGTAACAAAGCCAACTTGCATGCAGCAGTAACACTCCAGATGATACTATAAAATCTTTCAGTAGACTGGCAATCTAGTTATAGCAACAGCTTGCTTACCTATATTGGGTGAGGTCTTCCATGCTGTACTAATTTAAGAGCTAGTATATATAAAACTTATATTCCTTGAAAGACCTGAGCAAAAATGACTTTTCATTCTCTTACCAGATATTGTTATGAATGCAGAGGCTGCCTTCTGATTTGAGAAATCAACATTGAAAAGGATTTCTCCAGATCATGCAGTAATTGCATTTGAATTCCCAAACCATCCACATAACTAGAAGAGGAAATAAAACAATTGATGTGCAGTAGATATATTTAAGGGAAAGAATCCACAGTCCTGGATATTTTTGCTTGGGTTTCTTCATAAGGTGTGGTATATATGATAAAATTTGTTCCAGTTCTTCATACCAAATATACCATAAAAATATTATTTGCTAAGTCATGTCCTACTAGGCTGACTTCCTATATAATTTTTTAGGAGGTCATTAGTTTTCCTTGTAGCATCTTTCCAGTTGGTAACTAACCTGAGAAGGAGTAATAATCGAGACCAGAGGGCTCTTCTTTCCACTGAAATTACATTAAGATAATTTTTGCTCATATCTGCCTGGCTTGGCATATTATTAGAATTCATGGTGCACCATGTTCTCACAGCATGTGTTTTCACAGCTTGCCCAAGCACATTCTTCTCAGAGATGCATGTGGAGAACAGTTCCAGAAGATGCTGGAATATTTGGACTCACAAGCCTGCTTACTGAATGCAGCCTATGTTCCCAAGTTGTTTGTCTGCACCTGAAAGCACTACTATTGTTGTATTGTTGGCTTGTACTTCTCAGATCATAGCATTCCTATCTACTCCTCTTCTTTCATAAACTAAGAACCATCCAGTCTTATTTACTTACTAATGTTCTGGCTACCTCTCATGAAAATCTGTAACAAAATACATACAGGCTCTGAATTACTACCCTTCAATCAAAGTGTGGTTCTGTGTAACAGCATTACATTACAGAAGTTCTTTTTGAGAGCAGTATAATGACCATTTAATCAGCGGAAGTAGTATAAAAAGTTAGCATAGACTGAATTTTCCAGCTGCTCTTTAGTAATAGACAAGGAAGTCACAGGAAAATTATATAGAGAAAGAATGAAAATAAACTTAAAAGACCCTAACGAAAGAGCTAGTTCACTTCCAAAAATCACTAATGAAACTGTGGAAAAGTACTTTTATAGACTAACTGTAATTCTATAGGACTTACATTTTCTACAGTTTTTACACTAGGTTAATATTTCTTTTAGGGATAACTACATAGAATTTATTTATTATTATTATTATTATTTTCTGCTTTAAATTTTGTGCATATCTTTAATTTTGTTGTTATTGTTGTTAAAAGTGGTTGTTTCTTGTGAACCCTTATTTCTCTCACAGAGAAATATTATGTAGACATATATACCATATAGATCCTTCCGGTAAGTACTTAGAGCCAGAAATTTACTGGAGGCATGTGACTCCTCCTCCTTGAAATGGGCTTTCTTGATTTATGCCAGGATGGGCATTTTTTGTCTTCATTTCCACTCTGCCTTCTTACTTTTGATGAAATAATCTGTGGAAGAAAAAAAAATCTCCCGAACTTTCGATGCCAGTATTTGTTTGGATTCTGTTATTGTTCTATATACCTATACCTATACACATACACATACACATATATATGGAAGTAAAAGATTTTAAATGTCTTTTTCCAGAACACTAAACATGGCACTAAATATGCAGAGGTTTTTAAATCTCCAAATTTAAATATTTCCATTAAATAGTTAATGTAATAAACAAAGACACCTTCAAAATAATTTTTTTATTAAGATTAGGTTTGTTTGCAGAGAATGTCACCAAACCCTAGGAAGTCAGAACTAATCTGCATGTTACAAAAGACATCCAGCCTTCATTTTCTGCTCAGGGTTCCTGTTTATCTTCAAATTAGAAAGACACTGAAATACTTCATTTTCTTATCTTTAACTTGTAAACTTTGGTCTTGTCATAGTGCACAATTATTTCTTACAGTAAAATCCTATTAATCACAGTATCCTAGTGTGTACCCAGTCTATTTCCTAAGTAAAAGTCAATTATCAAAAAGGCTTGTAAAGATACAAAATTAAATAAAATATTGTCATGACTTTAGATTATATTCTTTGCATTTCCTTTTTATTTAACTTTTTTTGTAATCTTATATATATTCTTTTCTCTTTTTAGTTAAACTTTCAATATGATTTGAAAACTTCCCTAACTTACCTCTGCACTCTTTTCTTGTCTATGCTTCACAACATTTCCCTTCTGTGCATCTGCCATTTTTCTCACTTGCATTACAATATATGATTTCTTTGCCAGAATCCTAGCTAGTCACATTTAAGATTATTTCTTTTTAAATCTCTCCTTAATTATGTTTCTATCTACACCTAAGATCTTGCTTTCTATCATTTCACTTTTCACTTCACTATTAATGGCAGACTTAATAACTACTAGTATGTCAATAAATGCTGTCTTTACCCCCAGTTATAACTATCTTTGGCTCTTCTGCTCTCTCTTAACTGTTTCTCTTTATTTGTAGCTAAAATTGTAAGCCTTTTGGCAACAGCATTTTCTTTACTACTGTAAACATAGATACTTAGAAGTTTGTTAATACTTAATGACATTCAAAATTATAATTATTTAACAAAGCAGGAGGTTTTTCCACTTTTTTTTCTTTTTTCTTATATAAGAAAATAAAAGTGTGAACAAAGCACACAGTGCACAAAACATTGCATTTCTTATTTTTTCAGGGCAAACTTCTGATTTTGTTGATCTCTTTATGCTTTAAAGGCTATTTCCATTGTGCTAAAAAAAGTTCTAACTAGCTATGTATATTAATATTTCCATGAAAGAGTATAAAATTCTAAATTAAAATTTAATTACATTTCATCTTTTAAATTAATTTAGTCTGAAGTCTTTATACTTTTTATTTATATATATTAATATTACACTCTCTTTCTCTAGTAAGCAAGTCTTGCCCTCTAAAATTTTATTGGTTTTATCATCTCTTTGCATTTTTAGTATTCAGAAGTTAAATTTTAAGTTGGTAATATTGAGAATTTGTTCCACTTACTGCTGTCATTGGGTTTTTTTCTTTTGTGAAAGCTGTTTCTTTTTCCTACCTTTTAGTAGCTTTTCAGCTTTTAACAGTATTTTAAAATAATTTAAAGTCACCAAAATTTGTGTCATGATATCTATTTATGGGTAATGGATATCCAATAACTACATATTTTTTTTTATTATTTCTTACCAGGTATATCACTTGTACATACTCCCATTGCCATTACACAGTGGGACTGTAAGTAGATACCTCCATTACCATAGCATTTTCTATCTGTCATGACTAACA
>NW_010202702.1:38563-42388 GCF_000695765.1 Mesitornis unicolor | reverse complement strand
GGAATGAACATGTGGTAGTACATAACTTTATTGCATATGAGTACTTAGGATTCATTGTATAACCCAAGCTGATGCTATGCTGCTGCCTCACATTGGCTTTTCTCAGCCCCACTCTCACTGCTATTGTCAATGACTGTAGAGAGGTTAACACTTACCCATCTTAAAACCATACCTTTGGCTGCAACTACAGATATGTCCTTCTTTTTCCTATGAAGGTGTACATCTACAGAGCACTGTGGATGTACCTCAGCTCAGTATTTCTATGCCAGAGAGGACTCAAGGAGAGACTCAAGGAAGAGATAGTCAGTTGCACATATACATGAGTTCAAATATAACCAATTTATTTAATTTATCACTGTACATAAAGATGTCATGTAGAATGTGTTGAAAGAAAAAAACGAACCACCCCAACCCTCAGATATCTTTGAAATCTGGTTCTCCCTAGTATAATACAGTTTTTACATTACATATTCAATTATTTCCTGAAATCTACTGCATGATCTTTTTTAGCAGTTCTGGTTTTTTCTTCCTTACCTCATCTTTGTGTTATCATAGTGTCTTTCACTGAGTTGTACAGATAGAATTACAAAGCAACTGAGTAAATCATTCTGATTCTGTAAATCATCTAAACTCATTACTACTGAAGTTTTGCAAGTTGTTCTTGTTTTTATTCATACAATAATTATATTTTCAAGTCGAAAGCAGTTAGTATGCAAGATTTGAGTGTATTTTATTGATGTCAGAAAAAAAAGACTCAAAACAAGTCTTGAAACACAAAATCTCTTAGTTTGTTTTACATTTTGCAAAAACTGCGTTAATATAGAAATAGAAAAGGATTACAAAATAAATTTTCTCCTTAGTGAAATGCTATGTTTATAGAATTATACTAGCAGGGAGTCATCCAGATAGGTATAAGGACTTTCAACATACTCCAAATTTAGGCAATTCACCTAAGCTAGAAATGTCTCTATGTTTCTTCTGTAGCTAATGGACACAGCTAGACCTCTCTAAGGGACAGTCCTGCCTACCTAAGAACTGAACCATCCTTTTTAGGGCTTGCTTCTCTCTGCCTTAATTACATAAAATAAGTAAAGAAGGAACATCAAGTTATAGTATTCCTACCTTAGTTACCTTTGGGCTATGTCAGGGTACAGTGGAATGAATGCAAGTAGAAATAAAAAAAAAGTACACAGCATATTAAGATTTTTGTGCCTCCCAATTTTGTCTGTTTTTATCACGTGTACCTGATGAAAATTTTCTGACTTGCTGGTACAGAAGCACATGGAGAGACAACTTAATCAGCTATTTCTCCATCAAATGTTGTACTGGGGACAGAGGCATAAGGCAAAAACCGTTCTTGTAGAGGGTGTCAAAATACAGAGCCTGAGCATTTCTATCAAAATTTGAATAACAGAGTGATTTCATAATGCAGAGTCCATCTGGACCTGAGTCTAGGTTTTCTGCCAAATGAGCACCTTGGCAAGGGTATGAGTTGTTAATTTTATGGTATCACATGTTTATTAAATATTGAGCATGTAGCACTGTGAATTTATGTCATGCTTTACAGAGAGACAATAAGATACAGGCTCCCCCCTGTCAGCTATGATGAGGTTGTAAAGGGCAAAACAGGGTATAGAATATTGTTTCAGCGATGAAAGACGTGAGAACAAAATGAAGAAAGGAAAGGTGGAAAAGGATAGAACTTTATTTCCCTATTTGAAGGGAAAGAAGTGTCAAACTTGGCAGGGAAAAAAATCAGACTTTCCAAACTGCAGAATGAGAGGAGGCACAAAAGTTAATCTGGGAGAAAAATACATCAGGTGCACAGAGAAGAGAACAGAGACAGAGAATTGTAATGAAAAGTACAAAACATCTGTCTCTCTATCTCCTGATCAGTTAATATAATGAGATCTTTCCAGAACTCGTTCATTAGCTTCAATTTGGGTTATTTTAACTAACTTTCTTTCATTTAAGAAGTCACTTTGCTAATAACTAATGTTTTCCCCATACTTAAAATGTGTTGAGTAGAATATGATGAAAGTCAGATCATCAGCATTGACTTCTCTTCTTCATTTCTTCCCTCTTATTTGGTTATTAATCAATTGAAATAACTTCTACTTTCTTCTTGACAACTCAAATTTCATAGTATGACTTGAAAAAGCAAAATAGGTTATGACCACATAATCATTTACTCTGTCAAAGAAATCTGCTAGATCAAGTAAATATGACTTCCTGTTACAAGAATCTGGTTAGCTTTTTTTTTTTTTCTGGGTCAAATAGATGCAGATGTAAGAAAATATGAAAAAGACTGACAGAGGCAGAAGTATAAGAGAAAAAAACAGCTCTGGAAAATACATTTTGGATACTCAGAAAGCAAAGATGAGAGGTGTGAAAGGAGATGTCTGGACATCTGTCTCAAACAGTGCAATGAAAATCCAATTAACAGGCTCTGAACATTCAGCCTGTTTAAGACTGGAAAAACAAAACTGATGCAGTTAAGGCTGGTAAGCCCTCTGCATCATCTGTCAGATAGAGATCTGGGTAGGTGAGGAAGCATAAAATTCTTTCTCACATTGATAAAAGTTTATCTGGAGCAGATAAAGGTGATTTTTTATTCAGTAAATGTCAGAGTTTATTGGGTTTTGTTGTTTTTTGTTTTTTTTTTTAACTTAAAAAATTATGGAGGTGCCATAAGAGACTTTCTTTAAAAACATCTTGCATGCGCAACTCATTTATACTAACCAGAAGAATCTGGAATCAGTAGGAAGACAACGGCTTATTCTATAGTAGCATTTTCTGTCTGCTCTTCCAAGTAAAAAAGGATTTAGGAGAAATTAAAAAAAATCTAGAAATCATCACTTTAAATTTAATTAAATGAATTTAACAAAATAAGGAGTACAAGATAAAGAATAGTCACTGTATGACTGTATAGGAAAGTCATTTAAGACTGCAAATATTGTGCATTGAATTGAAGCATAACTGACAAGCAAATTTCAAAATATCTGAGTATGGTCAGCTTTTTTGTCACATCCAATTAAATACACTGAAAAAGAAGTAATAATACGCGTAGTGATCCTTTTTTCTCAGTAAAACTGTACTTCATTCACAGGACAAACCTGTATGATTATTAGGGTTGGGTTTTTTTTGTCTGATTGTTTTTAGAATTCAAAATTCTTAATGGTTTCTCTGTTCATGTATATTTATGAGGAAAATATACCTCCTAATGTAGTAGGACTGAAGCTCAGCGCAGTGCTTTATTGACTTTAGTGCACAGGTGCACTTATATTAAAAACAACTGTTTAACCTGGGCATAACAAAATATAACAGCATAACTAGTCTGTTCCTTTATATTAAATCCACTTAAGATGAAATGGTACTTCATTTTTCACTGTATTTCTCCATTATCTTCAATATATAAGCCAGCACTGAATTGAAACACTTTTCTATATACCATGTTTTACCTATGCATTAATCTATATCTTAGCAAAGATATTCCATAGAAATTCAATGAGGTTAAGAACTTTAATAAGTGGCCTTTCAGCCAGATATAAATATTTGACAGCATTATTAGAGATAAATCCATTTTCTTCTACTACTATTAACCTTTTTATATAGTTTTTGTTGCTTACAGCAAAAAATAATGGAATGCTGAAGAGTAAACCAACATATCTCAGCAAATGTAGTGACATTCTATGTGTGCCAGATAGGTAGCAGAAGTCACAGGATGAAACTTTCTGTAAGAGAAATCACACATAAATAGGCACAAGGCAAATTTTTCAACATTGCACAATTGGCGCTCTTCCACTCTGACCTTTAGGAATACTT
>NW_010202702.1:34196-38540 GCF_000695765.1 Mesitornis unicolor | reverse complement strand
TGTCCTGGTTTGAGCTAAATAGAACTAATTTTCTATTTAGTGATTTTACTTTTCAGCTCAGTCTCTTTTAAGTGACCGAACTTGCTGAAAACTGGCAGCATGTTTTTCCCAAACAGCACTGCTAGAAGATATGCTCAAGGTCAGTTGTCTCATCATGGGTGCTGTGTCTGCGCCTATAGGGGTGAAGCAGACCCAAAACTGACCAACTAGGTATCCATCCCACACACGTCATACTCGGTATAAAAACCAAGAGATCACGAGGGTCTCGTTCCTTTTTCACCCTTCTTCCATCTTGGAGCCCTTCCATCTCGGACCCTTCCGTCTATCTCGATTCTGCAGAACCCAAGGCCTGAGCAGAATCCTGCTAGTTCGTCTGCCGCTGTTCATGATTTGTGTATTCTGCATCCTGCTCCCACCTGCTGCTGAGTTTTGTCTGGGACTTTTCCAGTGCCCAGCTCTGCAGAGCCTCTGGTGATGTATTTGTCATTGGAGGGAGGGTGGGGGGAGGATTTTATATTGGTTTTGTATATATTTGTACATATTTGTATATATTTCATTATTTTCCTATTTACATTATTATCCTGTAGTATTAGTATTATTGTTTCATTAAATCTGTTAGTTTTATTTTCCAACCCGTAAAGTCTCTCTCCCTTATTCTCTTTTCTTCTCCCTTCTGGGGAAGGGAGAGGGGTTAATAGAGAGTGTCTGTCCAGGATTTAGTGGCGCGCCCAGCCCTAAACTGCGGCAAAGAGTGACATCAATTTAATAGATATTAATTCCTTTGCTTTCATGTTAAAACTGCATTGAGTAGCAAGTTGACTGAAACTGTAGATGCTTTTATAAATGGCACACCAGCCACTGTGAATAACATAAGATGCCTAACTGCCTAAGCTGAATTCATTCCAATGATCTCTGAGACAGGGCAAGGTCCTGCATTTCTTTACCAACACCTCAAATGTCTAATCTCTCTGCCACTGCATGTGTTGGGCATGCCAAGGATATACTGGAGCATGTGCAGAGGAGAGCCACAAAGATGATCAAAGGGCTTGAGCACCTCTCCTGCAAAGATACGCTGAGAGAGTTGGGGTTGTTCAGCCTGGAGAAGGCTCCAGGGGGACCTTATAGCAAACTTCCAGGACCTGAAAGGTGCCTATAAGAAAGCAGGGGAAGAACTGTTCACTAGGGCATGTACCGATAGGACAAGAGGTAATGGTTTTAAACTAGAAAAGGGTAGATTTAGGTTGGATATTAAGAAAACTTTCTTGATTATGAAGGTGATAGATCACTGGAACAGGTTGCCCAGAGAGGTAGTGGAGGCCTCATCCCTGGAGATAATCAAGGTCAGACTTGATGGGGCTCTGAGCAATCTGATCTAGTACCATTGTCCTTGCTTACTGCAGGGGGGTTGCACTAGATGATCTTTAAAGGTCTCTTCCAACTCAATACATTCTATGATTCTATGATTATATTTTTGTCGATTCCTCAGGAAAATTGTATCCTAAAGGTGTTTTTTAATGTTAAGTTATGCAATCTGAAAGTTAGTGTGACAAATACAGTTTAATTTGAGTGGAATTTTTTCACTACAGTGAACTTGCTCAATTCATAAGATCTAAGATGAGGCACATAAAAAGAGAGACATGAAGGACAGTCATAAAAAAACTAAATTTCAGAGAAGAACACCACGAAGAAGATCAGTTCCAGTATGTAATACTCTGTCTATTGCATTCTGTATATTTTTTAATTAATAAATATGTACTTTTCAGAAAGTCACATACTTGTTGCTCTCTGATGCCTGTTGAAGTAACACCAGAGCTGCCGAAAGTTACAAAGGTACTTCATAGCAAAACTTTCAGAAATAGTGGGTTTACTCTTCCACATAGAAAGCCAATAACACGATTTAAAAGGTAAGGATGAAAGAAATTGGATGGGCTGATCCTTCTTAAGGTTCTAAGGGGTTACTGTGTGTTGCATTCATACTTTAATGATAAGATTAACAGAAATGTCAATAGTTGTGCAGTGAGAAGGATAAGATTAGATTTGTCTGTCTAATTGTCTAAGCTTATTACTTGGATGCCATCCACCATCAAAGGAAAGGGACAGGCACCTTCAAAGGAATTCTTGCCATCTGCTTAGGACAGGGCAACTCAACCCTTGCAGTGTCTCTGTCTCTTCAGTCACTGCAGAGGGACACACAATCCTTTGCTTATATTAAGCATTACTTTTAATCCATTCATAGTTACTGTGGAAGTTATTGTCTGTGTTGCCCATTTTGTATCAAACTGAAGAGATTCATGGGCCATTTAGTGTAACTACACTAGAATTTCAGGAAGGGATATCCACATACAAAGCACATTTGTATCAATGAGAAATAGTCCAGACATTTCTTGTGTACTGGTTTTGGATGTGTAGTATTAATTTTCTTCATAGTAGCTCATATAGTGCTATGTTTCAGATTTGTGTTGGAAGCAGTGCTGATAACACAGGACTGTTTTCATTATTGCTGAGCAGTGCTTGCACAGAGTCACGGCCTTTTCTGCTTCTCACACTGCCTGACCAGTGAGGAGGCTGGAGGTGGGCAAGAAGCTGGGAAGGGACACAGACAGGATAGCTGAGCCCAACTGACCAAAGGGATATCCCATACCACATGATGTCATGCTCAGCAACAAAATCTGCAGAGAAGGAGGAGAAAGAGGGGACATTCAGAGTTATGATGTTTGTCCTTCCAAGTAGCCATTACCCGTGATGAAGTCATGCTTTGATAGAGATGTCTGAACACCTGCCTGCCAATGGAAAGTAGTGAATGAATTCCTTATTTTTCTTTGCTTGTGTGAGCAACTTTCACTTTACTTATTGAACTGTCTTTATCTCAACTCACATGTTTTCTCACTGTTATCCCTCTGATTTTCTTCCCATTCCACTGCAGGGTGAGTAAGTAGCTGTGTGAGTCTGAGCTGCCTATTACAGTTAAACCATGATATCTTGGAACATAGGAATGTTACGAAGAAGTCCAATGTCATTACCACTTGTCTTCCAAACAACTAGGATTCCTTGTCAAGCCAGTCTTTGTGATTGTATTAGAGAATTATTAAAAAAAGAGGAGAAGGTTACTAGCAGCTGCTGATGGATAGACAGACATGCAAGATATGGGAGGAAGACAATACAAGCATTAGCTGCTGCATAGCAATCACTGGCTAATAGTTACTTACATGGAGAAGGGTTGTTTTCTTGCTGTGCTAAGACCAAATCCAGATTGAAAAAGATGAATTATAATGGTGTGTAGGAGGTGATTGCAGGTTAGAGGGAAGATACTTTCTCAAATACTTTTATGGGAAATTGAAAGGTTATGGAAAAGGTCAAAACAGGCTAGGTATCAGATTTAAAATTATATTTTATAAGAATGTAGGAGTAAATGGGTTGGCACATTTAGAGATCTGAGGAATGTGACAAATGAGAACAAACAGGAGGAAATAGCAATTATAACTAAATTTCCAATTAAAAGGATTAGCAATATTTAAGCATCACTGACATGTTTTACAAATGTTTAAATGTAGCTTTATGGGCTCATTTAAGTAATCTATTTAATCTCTAAAATAACAATAACAACAAAAGGTATGCTGTGTATTTTCAGTAACTTATTCTGTTTCTAAATGATTCAGCTAAAGAAGTAAATAAGTACATTTTGCAGTAAATACATCCACATTCAAATGTCAATATATATATAGAGAAAGAGAGAGCCAGATAGATAGACAGATTGATCTCAGACAAATTAAAATCAGCCTGCTTACAATATTTCTCATAAGAAAAATGCATTTTACTTTCTTTGGAACTGCTAAAAGAAAGTTGCACTCACAATTTTCATATTCACTTCACACTTCAATGCTGATCTGGGACTTTCCATAAAAATAGGATTTTCCAGCCTATGAAAGATCTTGATGTATATAACAAATCTATATTTATTTAAAACAATATTTACATATCATTATGTAGACTGCCACAAAACATATTTCCCTCATATTTTCATCAGATTTCCTATGTACAGTGTCTTTCCGCATGTTTCAAGCTTTCAAGGATGATGCTGACCTCTTTCAAGAACTGGAACTGTACCCCACAAAACCTGAATTAGGAGTCACCACTATCTGTTGGATTTAGATGTATTAACTCTTTAATGAATAAAACCAAATTCTTGTGGATGATTAAGAGCTGAAATGCCTTCACCAAGAGGTGAAATGCTCCAATGCCTTCAAAATAAATGATATCTTGAGGAATAGAACTTACTGCTTGCCCAGATCAACAATGAACATTTTTGCAGCATTTCAGATATCTCCTTTGTACCTACAAACAACA